>NC_061863.1:36503381-36803381 GCF_907164915.1 Impatiens glandulifera | reverse complement strand
AATGTTATATATGATTACATTTAGAATATGTCTGTCTACCTACAAATAAAAAATGTGTTATTTTTTTTATTGATCCACACTTTAGGTATATTTTTTTTTATTGATCCACAAATATTTTATTTTGATTTTGATGTTAATCACTTAATCTAGATAGGATTACATTTAGATTGCTAGTACCTAAAAAGAAAGTATTATTCTTTTTATTGATCCAAAATATAGTGCAAAGTTATTAAAATATTAAATTAATCCTTAAAATTTTATAATTTTAGTTAACATATATTAAGCTATTTATATTTTTATAATTTAGAATTTTAATTTTACAAATTTATAAATTATTTATATTTTATAAAATAAATAAAGTGAATTTATATTTAAAACTTTAAAATAATTATCGCACTCTCAAAAAATAACTCATGTAACTTAATAATTAATTAATTTTAAAATAAACTTTTATATACGATAACTTTAATACAATAAAGAATACTTCTTGTATGATGAAAAACTTGTTGAATAATTTGATAAGTAATTAATATTTAACAATTATTTTCCTGTTTTTATATAAATTAATTGTATTTTAGTTTTAAGAATTCTTACAATTAATTTCGCAATTATATTTTTCATTACGGTTAAGAAATTAGTCAACAATAGCAGGGGTTGACCAAGTATTGTTAATCGCAAAAAACCTTAGTTCGATATTAACTCTGTTAGAAGTTAGTATATATTTCTATTATACGCAAGTCGTCACAATTTCTTGAACGGAGTCAAGTACGGAAGTGTTTGTTTAGACTTGAAGCGGTAGATAAAGGGTTGGAAGATTCAGAAAATAAAGAACACAAGACACAAAGTTTGTTTATGGATGTTCGGAGTAAACTCTTCTACGTCACCCCTTCTTCTCGACCTCGAGAAGAATTCCACTAGAAGATTTGATTTGAATAACACCTTTACACAAATCCAGTCAGAAACCAAGTCTTAAACACTGCCTGTTTCCGAACTCCTAACACACATAACACTTGTAACTCTATCAACTTACAAAGAACTCACAATATAAAAGTGATACAATGATTTTTGGTATAAACAATCTCTCACAAAAGAAAAATGCTAAGGCAAAAGATTGAATATATATTTATAGAGAGATAGTTTTTAATTAGCAGGAGAGCCCCGAGTGTCAAGTCTATGTTTCTGTTTTCCTTTAATCTTCTTATATCCAAAGCACAACTAGGGGTGAGCAAACGGGTAAACTCAATCCGTATTACCCAACCCATATTCAACCCAAATTAAATTTACTTAACCCATAACCCAACCCATATTATTTACTAATATGGGTTGGGTATGGATTGGGTAACCCAAATTATTAATTTTTTATTTTTTATTTAACATGTGTTTGACTCATTTAACACATTTTAATCCATTTAACACGTTTTGACATTTTAACACGTTTTTCACATTTTTCATGTTTTTGGCACGTTTGACACGTTTAACACTTTTTTTACGTTTTTGACATGTTTAATACGTTTTTCACACGTTTAACACGATTTTGACACGTTTAACACGTTTAACACATTTTTGACATGTTAAACACATTTTTGGCACGTTTAACACGTTTTAAACGTTTTTCATATTTTTGGTATGTTTAACACGATTAACATGTTTTGACACGTTTTTCACGATGATGACACATTTAACATATTTTGACATGTTTTTCACGTTTTTAGCACGTTTAACACGTTTAACATGTTTTTCACGTTTTTCACATTCTTGACACGTTTAAAACATTTTTAACACATTTTCACACGTTTTTCACGTTTTTCTCATTTTTGGCACGTTTAACATATTTTGACATGTTTTTCACGTTTTAGCACGTTTAACACGTTTTGACACGTTTAACATGTTTTTCACGTTTTCACATTCTTGACACATTTAACACGTTTTAAACATTTTAAACACATTTTCACACGGTTTTACGTTTTGGCACATTTTGACATGTTTAACACGTTTTTGACATGCTTAACACATTTTTGACACATTTAACATGTTTTCACCTTTTTGACACGTTTAATACATTTTTTACACATTTAATGTGTCAAACATGAAAAACATGTTAAACGTGCCAAAAACGTGAAAACGTGTTAAATGTGCCAAAAACGTGAAAAATGTTAAACATGTCAAAAACGTGTTAAACGTGCCAAAAACATATTAAAACTTGTCAAAACGTGTTAACGTGCAAAAACCATGTTAAACATGTCAAAAATATGTTTAATGTGCAAACACGTGTTAAACGTGCTAAAATGTCAAAAACGTGTTAAACGTGCCAAAAACGTATTAAACTTGCAAAAAAACGTGATAAACGTGAAAAACGTGTTAAATGTACCAAAACATGTTAGATGTGCTAAAAATATGTTAAATGAGTCAAAAACGTGTTAAACGTGTTCAACATGTCAAAAACGTGTTAAACATGCCAAAAATTGGGAAAACATATTAACACATGAAAAACGTGTCAAATATGTCAAAAACGTCTTAATAATGCCAAAAACGTGAAAAACATGTTAAACGTGTGAAAAACGTGTTAGATGTGTGAAAAACATGTTAAACGTGTGAAAAACGTGTTAAACGTATCAAAAACGTGTTAAACGTATTAAAATGTGAAAAACGTGTTAAACGTGCCAAAAACGTGAAAACCATGTTAACGTGCCAAAAACGTGAAAACCGTGTTAAAATTATCATAAATGTGTTAACGTGTTAAATATGTCAAAAACGTGTTAAATGTACCAAAACGTGTTAAACTTGTCAAAAATATGTTAAACGTATTAAACGTGTCAAAAACATGTTAAACGTGGCAAAAATGTGTTATTAGTGTGAAAACGTGTTAAACATGTCAAAAACGTGTTAAATGTGCCAATACCGTAAATATGTGCCAAAACGTGAAAACGTGCCAAAAACTTGTTAAACGTGCCCAAAACGTGAAAACGTGCCAAAAACGTGTTAAACGTGCCCAAAACGTGAAAACGTGCCAAAAACGTGAAACGTGTTAAACAAGTGAAAAACGTGTTATAAGTGTGAAAAACGTGTTATAAGTGTGAAAACGTGTTAAAAATATTAAAAACGTGTTCGACTTAAAATTGGAAGATGATTAGTTTATATTGGATGAATAATAAAGAATTAAATTAAATTTATATAATTTGGGTAACCCTAACCCAACCCAAATTAAATCCAACCGATAGTCAACCCAACTCAACCCAACCCAAATTAACCAACCCGAATTAATATTTTGGGTTTGGGTAAACCCAAATTATGCTCACCCCTAAGCACAGCAACGGTCATATCTTCTTCAATGGAGACACTTGTCCTCCTTCCGTTGGATGAGTGTCATGATAGTACATCAAAGAATATGCTCTTTTGATCTTGTCTGTACTAGATGATAATGTGTCAAATATTTATTAATGGATCATGGTGTACTAGGATAGTACAACACATGCAATTTGACTGATAGCGCATACGTGACAGTCTTCTATAGGATTAGCTCAGTTGCTTTGCATTAAATGATGGCGTGTTGTAGAGCTTCGCGTGTTGATGTAGCGTAGCTCTACTTGAGTGCTAACATACTACTGGACTTGAACATAATACCGGATACTACCGGACTTGAACATAATACCGGACTTGAATATAATACCTATGACATCTATAAGGTGAGATTTCATTGGACTTGCAAGAGGATGTTTATGCGAACTAACAAAGTCCACTATTTTAAACACTCCATTTTCTCCCCTTTAGCCTCACAACTAAACATTGTTTTAGGACGACTATATTTGACATAAACATCTCTTTTGTCTTTTCTCCTTTGACCTTGTGCACTACAACAAAAAAATCATATCTAGTATTGAACCTAATTTATCATTGTATTTTGAACTACGCTTTATATAAAAATCAAATTTCTTTAGCGTAAGCTAAATAACATTCATAGTCATCTTCTTCTTTCTCAAATTTCCTACCCATATGTGGTATAAATTCTTTTGAAATACATAGGGGATAGTGCTCTCTAAATTCTGATTGTTTTGATCATAATTTAATTGACGACGTCAACTCGTAGATTCACTCTCAATTCTAGATCATGAAAAAAATGTTGGTGAACATGATTCACTATCGTGTGATGCTCGCTTCACATGAGAGATGGTGTACAACAACTCTCTGTGAAGCGTGTTCTCATGTGAAGCGAGCATCACACGATAGCTATTATACATCAACTCTAATGTGTAGTGTGCTTCACGCGAGAGTTAATGTACACTCTTAGGCGATGTGTATTAATAAAATACATTATCTCCCATCATTATCGTTGATGTTATTGTTGGATGTTTCCTTAATATTAATAAAATAAAACTTTGTTAGTTTTCCAAACAAAACATAACATTTCACATGAACAAAACATAAATTTGTTAGTTCTCAAAAACGTCAAGGGTACCATTTTTGCGATTTACGGAGCTTGTTTCCGACAAATATTTGTGAAGTTTCGACGAGCTACTAAACTTGTTTCTAGCAAATATTTGTGAAGTTTCCACGAGCTATTAAACTTGTTTCTAGCAAATATTCGTGTAATAGGTTTCATAAAAAAATCGTGAATATCTAGAAAAAATCATAAATCATAATAAAATTGTGAAATTGGAAAAAATGATAACTCAAACAATTATGTGAGATGATGTGATATAGCGCAACGATTTGGGTAACAAAGAAGAAACGGGTAAACCAATTTTTTAAAATCAATTAAATTTTAATAATATAATATTCTGCTTTAGTTTTAGTTTGATTGTTCACCATTGAGGGTACAATAAATTTTTTGATTTGAACCGAATAAAAAGGATTATTATCACCTTCAACTGAAATAGTTTCTAAATTACCTGACCAAAAATTAGATGAGCTTGACTTATGAATATCTATATACAATTAATTTACTTTTTAAATTTTAAATAAGAATTCTTGATAGAAGAATAGGAACTCTTAAAAATGAAAACATCTTCTTTTTTCTCATTCAAAATACTAGAGACCGACTTCATTCAATTTTTTGTTTTTTTTAAATAAATGATTATTTTATTAGAAACAATAGATTAAACAACATAAATAAATATCACCCACAAAATATAGTTACTATTCAATTATGAGATTTTATGATGATTAAGGAAGCAAACAATACAAGATATAAGAGACGTTAATAAGAAACTTAAATGACTAAGAATGAAGATTTTTATCACAAATTATCGTATTATTTTAAATCTAAATGATTTAAAAAAATAACAAGATAAAAATTAATCTTATCAATTAACCATAACTTATATAGTACCAAAAATTGAACTCTGTATAACTCATTCCCTATATAAAAAATTCAACCAATCTCAAATCTAATACACAAATAAATATTGAAGGAGAATGTGAAATTTATATATATATAATGATGCTTAATTTTTAAAGTGTCCGGATTGTCGGGTCGCGTGAGAGTAAATGGATATTTGGGTCGGACTGTGGGTTGACCCGCCCATAAACTTAAAATGGTTAAAAAAAATTAAAAATGCTATAGATATGGTTCAAATTTGCAACCTAACAAAATAAGTACAACATTTTAACCAACTAGACTAATAACACTTTATATTTTAAATTCAACCAAAAATTTGATAAACGCATGACATTTTAACAATATAAGTTCAACTTTTTAATTAAATAATCTATATATATATAATGATGCTTAATTTTTAAAGTGTCTGGATTGTCGGGTCGAGAGTTGTGGTTAATTTGGATATATGTGAGAGTAAATGGATATTTTAGTCGAATTGTGGGTTGACCCGCCTATAAAAATTTTACCATAATATTTTTTCACGGTTTTTTATATTATTACTCGTGCAAATACACGGAATACATGCTAGTGTTAATAATAAATCTTATCTAAAATGAATAGAATGACAATTTAGATTGTCAGCTTCTAAAAATGGAATGAAAGGGATTCTTCAAAGAATATTAAGGTTATGTTTTTTTATAGGAGAAACTAAAATAATACTAGTTAATGTGACAAAATATTAAAGCATATGATTTGAAATATTATCTTACCATATAAAATTGACTTGTTTCGGTTAAATTTGTCATATCAACTATTCGTTGTATTTTTACTTGATATACACGTTTATATTTAGTATTATTACAAGCTATTTAAATAATTTTGTTAACTAAGTTCACACATGATAACAAGTTTTAAGGAGACAATTACATAGTAATTTTTTATAATAACTTTGATAAGTGAGATTAAGATGTAGTAGAATGTGCCTTGTTTGTTTAGAAATATTTGGATAAATGAATTTTGAGAAAAAGTATTTGTAGATAATAAACAAAATTGAAAAAACAAAACATTTATATCATGACTAAACGAGAAATTTGAAGAAATGACCCCACTGATGGGCCTAATAAGGGATAGTGTCAGCGCTAGATGACCCTTATTTATTTTTTTTTGACGAAAATGCCCCTATTGCGTCGCGCAACCTGAGGTTGCGTGACACAATTTTTTATTTTTTTATTTTCCAAAAAATTTTAGTTATGAATTTTTTTTGGAAGAAAATGGCCCAGTTGCGTCACGCAATAGTGTCACGCAACCCCAGTTGCGTCACGCAATAGTGTCACGCAACCCCAGTTGCGAGACGAAGAAAAAAAATCTCGCGATTTCAGTTGCGTCACACAACCTCCGACATGGGTAAAATCATCCAAAAACAGTAAAAAGAGTCACCAACGCTTTTTTTTTTTTAATCTTTGCACTTTCCGCAATTACCCCTTTTTGAGGGTCATCTCCTCAAATTTCTCGCGATTTCAGTTGCGTCATGCAACCTCCGACATGGGTAAAATAGTCCAAAAATAGTAAAATCCAGCGCTTTTTTTTTAATCTTTGCACTTTCCGTAATTACCCTTTTTGAGTGTGATCTCCTCAAATTTCCGGACTAAACAACTAATTTAATATATGGTTAAATTAGTATATCTTGGTTGTTTTTAAGAAAGTAAAAATAGATGAGAATTCAAACAAAGCCTTGGATAGGTTATTTGAAGAATATTTCAAGGCTTCTTTGAGACTCTATTTGCAGTATCGACCGTTTCTTCTTCTTCTTCTTCTCGTAAGCGGCAGAGAGCAGTGATGGCGTCTCATTGCTGAGATTTTGAATTTTCAAGGAAAAGAGAGAAGAAATAGCAGTTGAGGGGACACGAAAATGTTCTATTCACAGTGTCTTCTTTCTAAAAAGGGAACTTTAGGTAATATTTGGGTAGCCGCTCATTGTCTTAAGAGGCTTAAGAAAGATCAAGTGGCTCAGACGGATATATCTTCTTCTGTTGGTCAGTCTCAATGTTCTCTTTCTCTGTATAATTCTTTTTTTGAAGATTAACTCATAGAAATGAAATTAGCGGTTTTACTTTTTTAAACTGCTCATCAAACTCGAACCTGAAATTACTGGTCTTACCCTTATGGAAATTGTGTTTGTTTGTTACACTTATTTTGTATGTGTTTGCATTTTCTGTATTTTGGAGACATGATTTTTATACTTATAGTTCATACATTTGGAAGGTATTGTTTCAGGTTCTGTTTACAAAGTCATCTCCAGGAAGAAAGCTGTTTTTGTTTGAAAACTAGGGTTACACTTATAATGTTTTTTTTTTCCAGGTTTTGTTTAGAAAATCATCTCCATGAAAACATGTCTTCTTCAAGTTTTTGTTTGTTTGTTTGTTGTGAAAGTTGCAACCTTAAACCAAAATAGCAAAAATAAAGGATACCCAATAGGCTGAGTATCACAAACACAAAGAAAAATGCAAACCTTAAAAAGATGTTCCTTAGTGAACATCAAACAAATGATCCAAAGGAAATAAAAAACCTACCTTACTCAAGTAAAAAATAAATCATCTAAAGTTCATCCTTGTAGATGAGATTGATGACCAACGATGGATTACCAAAGGGTTCAAAGAATGAAACTTGTATGTTTATCAGAAAGCCTGTTGCAAGTATGAAAAGACTTAATTATTCCATCACAATGTCAAGATAATACTATTACCAATTCAACATGACCTAATGGTTGAGATGTTCAACGTGTTCAAGATTTGCTATGAATAATGTTTGTATTATTAGAAACCGCCTTCTCCTTCGAAACAACATTATTGTGTTCCTTCATGCGCGTCACTAAAATTTGTTAATCTTGAAAGCTTTATTATAGTCTTTTAGTGTAAGCATTGTTAGATCAAGCGGTAACAGTCTTGAGCTAATAAGATTTCTACTAAACACCTTGATTTAAGTCTCAAGGTTGGGTGTCATAGAAATGGATGGTGTGTAGCCTCCTTAGGGAATAAAACCCTGGTCTCAATAAATAAATAAAAAATTCAACATCTGCATATATTGCTTTCTTATTTTATCTTTAGTTGAAAAATCTTGATTACTAAACCACATATAGATGCTTCTGTTCTAATTTTTCTTATACCTTATCATTTTGTTCTCCTTGTTTCCGAGTTCAGAAAAGATTCTGCTAGATGAAGTTCCTGTTGTTACCTATAGAATCCTGGCATATCTTCTTCTGGGTGTTGTGAGAATATACTCCAAGAAAGTAGAGTATCTTTACAATGATTGCAATCAAGTCCTCATCGAAATCTGTCAGTTTGCTGGCCAGAAAAGTTCCAGTATAGCTGTCAATCCTATTACATTTGCATCATCTTACATGACTGTGACTAGACCTGAGAGGTTTGAACTTGATGCTTTTGATCTAGAGATTGTGGAAGACGACACCAGGTGAGAAGAATAATCTTTTACCAATAATATATTTGTTGTTGATCACTTTTGACAGTTATTGTTTGTTCTGAGTTTTCTGCAGGCTCATTATGAACCCTAATGAAGATACTACATATCAAGGTACTCATTGTTAGTCACTTCTCTCTTTGCTTATTTGGATTTACTTACCATATTTTTTGTTAATTAATTCAATAATTTCACAAAATAGATGCTCGGACAAGTGGTGATGCAGGTCATTGTCCATTAGACAAGGTATGTTATTTTTTAACCTATAAAATAAATAAAATTATCCTACATTATTTGGTTTATGTGAATAATCATCTGAGGGTTTTGATATGAGAAGAAGCTCAACTTATGGTCATTAGTTGTACTGTTTCATTCTAAATGAACTGAATGTGTTAATTGGTTTTGGCTGAACCACATAAGATCTTGGTGGCCCTTGGCTTATATTGTTGCCAGTATGAATGGATTTACCATCGACACATCTCACAACTTTGTCCAATGGTTTATGCAAAAGTTCACATAAACCTCAATGACTATGGACTTGTTTGATACATTAAACCACCATCCCATCAACTCTTCAATCTTATCGTTCAAAGCATAAATCAAAATACCAAAATAACCATCTTCGTTTGTTCACATCATTAAATTTAAGGGTATTTTGGTAAAATACCCCAAATAAACTGTTTTTTTGTAAAGTTAGATCAAACAAGATTTTCTCCCATAATCCCTTTTGGTATCTTGCAGTATAACCCAAGATCAAACAATATGCATTTTCCACCAATTTGAGTTTCAGCAACTCAAAAAGTTTTCTAGACATAAAATTTTGTGTCTGCTCCTCATTTTTATATTCATATTGTTACTATTGCTAATAAAATTGTCCTTGTTAATCATTTGTTCCTCTGAGTTCTTAATTTTATGATGCAGTTATACAATGCACAGTATCCATCTATTGAAACTGCTACTTGCTTTGGAGTCCCTTCTACTTCTCAATCTGCCAATAGATGGTAAACAATGAGCCTATTTGAAAACTAGTGTTTTTTCATTATCTTTTGAAACAATTACGATCTCGTTGGAAAATCGCCAAAGCTAAAATTGAAAATGATTATTTTCGTTTGAAACGATTACGTTATCTTTGATATAAGATTTTTCTCACTCATAATCAAATTATTTTCGATCATGATCCACCAAATTATAGTGTAATTTTTGTATGGTATACAAATCATTTTCTATATCATTATCCAAATTATAGTGTAATTTTTTTGTTTCATTTGGTATTAGATTTTTTTCGGATCATGATCAGATTATATTTTAGATCATTGTGATTTTTTACAATCATAACAAATTTAGATTTTCCCCAACAATGATCTAACATGAAAAATAACAACTCTTTCTCACCCCCTTACTAAATTTTTCTAATTATGCAGCATTGATTCACTTACTGATGTTAACCATGGTAATTTGGGGATCTCATCACATAATGAAAGTACCACTATTACGGACGATGAAATGGTAAAGAGCCCATCACATTCCAAAAGCATATTGCAGAACAGCATGGAGAATATACGGAATGCTAATTTTATACTAGAAGAGTGCCTTGAACCTATGTTATTCGATGAGAGTGAAGAAGAACTAGACACCACTAGAGGAGTAGAACAAGTTAATATCAACACTAATAATGATGGTTTCATTGTTGATGAAGAAGAACCTCCTGACTTGATTGGTGAAGAGAAGAAGCAAATGGAAGAAGAACATATAGTTGCTGATGATCCGATGACACCATTAAAGAATACCGAAAGCCACCGAGTAAATTTTATACTTGATGTAACTCCAGAATCAAAGTTTCCTGCCACTTCAGGTTCATTTTATATTTCCATAAGTTGATTTTAATTTTTACTGTCTTTTAAATTGTATAAAAAAATGTTTGATAAGGAGAAGAAAAAGAAAATTGTTTCTTGAATGCAGGAGTGACCACGCCAGAACTTCTGGCCGTCAGCACTCCGGCTGCAAAGGAGCGAGCTAGGATTCCAAGGAAAAGGAAATGCGCATTTGATGATGTAATTGTGTTATCGAACAAGTATGTCTGAGTTTGGATTCCTCAATTTGCAATTTTCAAGAAAATATTGATAATTCTAGTAATTGTTTACACCTTCATAGATTTTAGGGCTTACCTATTGCACCTTATTTGGACTATGGTATAATTGTTAATGTGAGGGTCTTCTTGTCTTGGGTTATTTGAATTATTTGAAAATAGTCTTGTGTGATGAGCAAGTGGATTATTTGGATAAAGTGACCAAAATACGCATTTATTATTTTAAATCTAAATAAACCACATCAAACAAGCCCTGATTACAATGATAGGAAAGACCATTCACAATGCAATCTAGTCTCCCAGACTATTGCATCAATCAAATCATTCATATCATTGACTAAAATACTAAAATATCCCCCATTTTATTTTTTTATAACAATTTAAATATTAAATTCTAAGTATATTTTGGTCATTTGATCATAATAATCCAAATAAAGCACTTTTTTTCATCAAATGATATCTTACATCAGTAAAAGAACCCAAATCAAAACAAAGCTCTAGGTGTCTTCCTAGATCCCCTGGAATATGGAATCTTGCTAATTTATTCAATTATTCATTCAATGCAGAGTGTAGCAATGTAATGAGTAAATTGGTTTTCAGATTGATAGAGATGGGAGAGGAGGATATATTGGAAAATGTTTGTGTTCTGTGTATAAGAGAGAAAGAGTTGTCAATATGCATCTTTTTCGGGAAAGATGGGTATTGAAAATCTTAAAAACCCGTAGGTTCCCAATTTTAAAAGACGGTCTACTCAATAACTAACTTCTTCGGGGACCTTTAGGAAACTAACAGGTCTTGTAACCAATAACCATATTGTACTTGATCCTCCTTTTTTACAGAGTTGTCAAAGAGATCATAAATGACGCTTCTGACCTTGTGTGTAAACGAACAAAACTTCCTCATACATGTCTACACATCTGGAAAGCAACTCGGTTATCAAATCTCCTACAGATTTTTTCAGATCCCCTAGTGCCTTGTGAGTTTTAAATGTCTAATATTATGGTGCACTGCGGCGCGGGGTTGTAATTTGTGTCTTACAGGAAAAAAAAACACTTTGCAGGTGCTGCTTATAACAACTCGGGTTTCCTATTCGTTAAAAAGATGTCTAAAGCTCAAGAGAAAGATGAAAGACATAGAATAGCTAGAACTACTGAATCTGTTGATGAAGCTGTTAAAGGCCAAGATACATTAGATTATGATGCTCATAGTATATCTCCTGTTCCAGAAAAGGACAGAGTTGAGTCGATATCAGCTATTCGTGTTGGTAATGCTAAATCTGACAGTTTTGTACCCGCAAAGTCTTCTTTAAGCAACACAGAAGAGGGTATTTTGTTAGAAGAGAATGGAGAATTAAATTTCAGTCTTGCAGACGAGGTAAGTTTTGTACACCCCTTCGCTTTTTCTAAGAGCGCTGGATGTGGGAATGATATTAGTGAATAGTATAAGTGTAATATTGTAATTAATTGATTAAGATAGTGGGTTATTAGTAGTTTATATAGTAGAGTACATAATATGCCGGGCTTTGAATTAGGAATGATATACCCTTCTCTTCTCATTTACCTTTATTCTAAAAATCCTAAATCTCTAGGTTTGTACATTACAATGCGCCAATTCATATAGGCTAACTAACATTTTTTGTTGTAATTTTATACCTTCCTCGATGTTAAAGATAATGATCAATTATATTTAGATAATTATTAGTTTGTATTTATCTAAAGATAATTGTCATGATTGTCTGTCTATATTTAAGTTGTTTCCATTTTTTATTCAGTAAATAAATATTAGTTTTGTTAGGCTACAGAAAAGGGTTCTCTATCTATGGTTTTCCTTCCAACTTTTTTCTCTAAATACAAGTTTTCGTTGCCTCCTTCAGTGACGGCTATAGCCACTAGCTGATGTTTTTCTTAATTTCATTATTCGCATTATCTTAGTCTCATCATCAATGAAAAATATAAATTGCTCTCTTAAAATGAGGGGAATAGTAATTAATTCTAGGGTTTGTAACATTCATGAGTTGTATACTTGTATTCATCAACCCATCTTGATAGCTAAGATGGTGCTTGGACTAAGGGGCTTTACCATTTACCATCTTAAGGTGTCAGTTCTGATTCTCATGGGCGCATGGCGGCGGGTTGTTGTATTAGCTTCCCCGGGGATTAGTCTGGGTGAGTCTGCCGTGTGTCCTCCATAAATGGATGGTGGAGATCTATACAAATGGATGACTAGAATTAAGCTTCTTCTAGAACATGTGAAGCTTTCCTAGCAAAGCTTCCTATATTTCTATATCCTAGGGTATCTACAATCTTCTATAGACTTCTAGACTAGTCTACATGTTCTGGACATTTCTAGAAGTTGACAGATCTATCTAATTCGACATGTTGATTTCAATTCTGTTTTGCTGTTCGTACATAGCTTGATAATGGAGAATCATCGTGTATTTCAGGAAATGAATGTCTCAGGAGGAGGCAATCCAGAGGATGTGCAGAATGAGAAATCAAAATGTATATTTGTTTTCCCTAGATTCTTTTCTATTCTGAATTATTAACATTCATATTTTTACCTTACATAACATTCTGATGTGTTTTTGCTTGCAGATGAATTGTCGACAAGAACAAGGTAAATTTAATAAAGTCTATTAATTTCATTGTATTTTCCTTTTCTCCCTTTGACAAGAACATTTTTTTTCTGTGTTGTGCAGAAGGCTAGCAAAGTTTCTGTACAAAAACTTTGAAAACCGAAAGAAACAAAAACAGGATGAGGAGATAAAGTTATCGCACGTCTTGCAGAAGAAAAGCAGTAGAGAGAGCGCAAAGGCATTTTACGAGATACTTGTATGACGTGCCCTGCTTCTCAGTGCAAAGAATCTTAATTTCTAAAACCAAGCTGAAGTTTCCTCTTTTGGTGCAGGTGTTGAAGACAAGACAGTATATTGATGTGAAACAAGATAACCCCTATGATGATATATATTTGAAGGAAACTCCCAAGTTAAAGAGTTGTTGGGAAGAAGATCATGTTTAGTAGAAGTAGAAGTAGAAGTAAAAGGGTGTTAGGTGGAGGCTTTTAGCTTTTATTTAGGAGTAAATGGAGTTGGGAAGGTTTTGAATGTTAATATTATGTAGTTGTTTTTACATACTAGCTACAAGATCTAATTTTCCTACCTGCTAATGAATACCATCTCAAAATTTAAGTTATAATAGTTTTTTGGGATTACTAAAGGCTATTGAGTAGCTACATTTTTAGGAGATAAAGTTTGGTTATAAGGAGAGGGGACTTGATTAAAATTTCTAGGAATTTATCATTTTATTTGAGAAATTATATTCTATTGGAATGGTTATCCAAACAATGAAAAAAGAATGAATGGGTTATAGCCAATGCTGTTAAAATCTCGAGTTGACTCTTAAAATTTTACGATTTCACATTAGGTTAACGAGTCTGAGTCTGATTTTAAGTAAATTCTTAAATTGGTAAACTTTTACGATTTTAAATTTACTATAATAAAATTTTACGAGTTTATAAATAATTTTGATTTTACGATTTTACGTTTAAAAAACAAATTTATATTTAAAAATTAAAAAATAAAGTTATTATTTTTTAAATAAATAAATTAATATAATTAATTTTGTAAGAATAATTTTTTTATAGTGTTATTTATTTATTATTAATTTTTAAATAATTTTATATTTATATATAAATATTTTTAAAATTGGTTAGGTATCAAATATTTAATTATATATATAAATAAGAATAATATATAACTATTATTTTTTAAAATTAAACTATTACGATTTTAAGTAAACTCTAGATTTTACGAGTTTACAACTGACCAACGATTTTACGTAAACTCTCGATTTTGACAGTCTTGATTGTAGTCCTGTAGAATTTTTTTTATAAGGAAATATGATTTTTATTAGAAAAATGTATAAAATCAATAGATATACATCAATTTTATAATTTTAGAGAAACTTAATGAGTTTGATATAGGTACATTAAACAACTTTTAAGATTTTAGAGTTTATAAACAATTTTGATTTTATGATTTTGTATAATTTTATAAAATTGAGTTTTATACTTTAATTAAACTATCATTTTATTGAGTTCTCTAATTCAACATAAACTAATAAGTAACTATTTTCTAAGCTAAATTTCAGGTTAACCAACCAGTTTACAAGGGGAAACTTGACTGGATGAAATGGTTCATTTCTCTCTCTACATCTTGATTATCTTTCAATACTCTGTATTATTTTTCAAAGAAGAAGAAGAAGTAATGGATGAAATATTCAGCCAAGTTGACAACTGGTTCAGTCCCGATTCAATCATACTAATGAGAGTCTTAATCTCCGCCATGGACAAAGAACATGAAAACATCCATTATAAAAACGGGTCGATCGAATTCCTAAATTCCAGATCCAAATACTACAACCTCGCCATGATCCTTGTCGAAGGCTGTTCAAGAATGATACAAGAAAACTCAGAAATCCCAGAAACCAACAGCCAAAAGATGCTGTTGGATCTAAACGAGACCCTAAACCAGATTCAAGTCCGTCTGAGCGAACTATCAATTGCAGATTGGACTAATGAGAAGCAAGAAACGGAGAAGAAAGAGATGGCTTCGTTAACAGCTAAGTTTCATTGTTTCTCAAGGAACAGAGTGTGTAAACAGAGTAAGAACATTTTTGAAGATGATAATATGGATTTAGAGAAGATCTGGGGATTCGAAGTGGAAAAAGATACCATTTTAATTATGATCAAGGGTTTCATTGAGAATCTGAATCAAAGAAATTTCGATGGGCCTAATTTATCTGAATTTGTCGAAAAGGTAATTGTTTTAAGAAATGATTTTGCGGGTCTAATCGCCGACGAGACGCCGGCGCCGTCCAAACCAGCCATACCCACAAAACTTCAAAGAACAACGAGCGAGCCTACGCCGGAAATTCGAAAAGAAGGTAAGGAAAAGGAAGAAGATGAAGATAGTGATGGAAGTAACTACGTGGCTAAGATGATTAAGAATCATGAGTCTATTATAAGAAGACAAAACAGAGAATTGAAACGATTGAAAGGAGAGATTCTTGGTGGGAAAGTTCAACAAGCTTTTAAGAAACTTAAGGGGACAGATGATGATGGAATGGAAAGAAACCTCCATCAAGTTATTGCTCATTTGGATGAAATCATTGCATGGAATGCCGAGAAAATGGATAAAGATTCAATCTTGATTGATCAAAATCGAATGAAGTTAGAACAAGAGAGGGATGATTCAATTTTGACAATGTCGATCATGGAGGAAATTTATCAACTTCTTTTAAAAGGTTTGGTGAAAGATTTTCAGCATAAATTGGAAGATGAAACGTCTCATGATCTTGTAATTGAAGGGCTAATAAGAGAGGATGTTTTCAAGGTCATTTGCATGGAAATGATTAAAGAATGGACGACAAAAACTGATTCAACTTTCCATAATATGAACAAGGTCATGGTCCAATCGAGAAGAGAGTTAGAAGAAGAACGGGAAGATTCGGGAATCAAAATGTTTGTTATGGATAATATCAATAAACTTGTTCTAAAAGGTTTGGTAAAAGATCTCAAAACCCTAGAATCCATCAATAAATCTTCGAATTGTATTGAAATAGAGTTTTTCATAAGAGAGGAAATTTACAAGGTTTTTTATAGAGAAATGATCAAGGAAAGAAATCTAGACAACTTTGGAAATGTGATCGCGGAGGAAATCTATAGTGTGATCATGATTGAAGCAATGAAAGACGTTTACGACAGCAAAGAAGAGCCACATCAATTCGATAAATGGTTGAAAAATGGGTTGATGAAGAAAGTAATTTCTCTCGTGAGTTCCTTAAAGATGGGTGAAGTTTTGATGTGTAGGGCGAGCTCGGAGATAAAAGAACATAATACGAAGAATGAAATGGTGGCAATGGAATGTGATGAGGCCGATGAGCGAGATATGATCCAATGGCTATTAAATAGTGAGGAAAGTACATTTAGTTCTATAAGGGACAAATTGGAGAAATCTTTACAACAATTGCTACAATGTAAGGCATTGTTAAGGGAGTTTTTGTTTACTCTAGGTCAAATAGATACACAGGAAAAATTGTACACTTTTGGGCACACCAACGACGAGGTCTTGTCGTTAGGTGCAGCACGTCGGTTGTTGTCGCTTCCTTTGACGGGATTCAAGGAAACTATATTAGAATTTGAGACCGTGGCATGTCGAAGATTAGAGAACAATTTTTTCAGGTTCTTTTACTTATTTCTCTTTCTCTTTTACAAATATATAAACTTGTTTTTTTATAAGACACCAAAAATAACAACCCCCATAACAAGCTTGAAATATACATAGACATTCCTTTGTGTCATTTTAAAGTTTGGTACATTATCACCTCCTCTACTTGAGCATTATATTCAATTCGATCCTTTTAATTTTATTTGTACCAAATTAATATCCCAACTTTTAATACATGAGCCATTTTCAAAAAAATATGGACCATTTTCAAAAATATCTCAACTTGCACCAAATGTTAAATTCACCCTTCAACTTGAAATATGAGTCAATTTGAGATATTCAACAATGGGTTGAACATTTGTTGAAGTGCTTGAATTAGGTTAGAAGAATTGGAGCAACAAGTGAAGTCTTTGATAACCATCACAACTTCGTTAAGGAAAAAGGCGACACTTTATGAAAAGGCGTTTTTTATACGATGTCAAAATCTTCGTATCGCTGAAGCTGAGGTGCAAAAATACATCATTAAGTATTTCACATTAATAAATTTGAACCTTTACAAAGTCACGTATTTTATAATTTTCTTAATATTCATAGTTTACGTAGATGAAAATATTATTATTTGTCTCAGGTTGACATGTTGGGGGACCAAGTAGATATGCTTGTAGGTCTAATTGGGAAGATATACTCAACATTAGACCAACACTCTTCGGTTCTATCGCGTTATGTCCCAGTATGAAAGAAATCATAGCTTTTCATTCAAACAAATGCAAATATTTTCTCATTTTGTGTGTGCATAGATTGTCATGCATGCATGTCAAGATTTTATTAATGTTTTGTTTGTATGTAGGTTTGGGATGCTTTAAAGATGATTAAGAAGGAAATAGATAGTTTTGCTGCCCATAGAGAAAATTAGAGCCTGAGATTAATGTCTTATCAATTGAAGTCTTTCCAATTGCTGAGTTGATGTACTCAATGAACTCAGATATGAAGAACTCAGGCTCAATTCTGAAATGTATGATCAGGATTCTTAAAAAAAATTAATATAATTCGTTGTGTTTTTATCTAATTATTAAAAAAATGGTAAAATTTTACTTTTATATACTTGTTTTTTTCAAAATTTTTCTGTTATTATTTTAAGCCCAACCTAAATTTTTTTCAAGCCCACCCCAATTCAAAATTCTGGGTCCGTCCCTGTATATGATTGATAAAATTAATCCGATACAAATTGTAATGATTTTGCTGTATATAGTCTATAAGACCGTCATTCAACATGAAGAATGGTTCTTGTGCTATCACATACTATGATTCTCGAGCCATGTCGTGAAGATGCAAATTTCATTGTCTTGTATGTATAAATAATGTGAGGTGCATAAAAAAATATTTATATATTTTAATTGATTTTTCAACAATTAATAAAAGTATATTTGATTTATACAAGTAAATTTTAGAGGAGATTATTAATCTATATTAAAAAAAGGCATTTGTAATTAATAGGAAATAGTTTATAATGGTAGATATTCATTAATTCTATTGTCTAGTTTGGAAAATTACAATAAATACTCCTATAAGAGTGAAGTTAATAAACCTACTATTTTTACTATGAGTAAAACTTATATAAAATATTGTGAAATTTAAACTAGAAATCAATCATTTAAACTATTGTGAAATATATTTTATTTAGTAAATCAGTTAAGATGATAATTAATCATGTTTTTATTTATTTATTTTTTTGTTATTAAGTGGATATTTTAAAAATATGTTTTCTCAATTTTTTTTATTTCTTTTTGTTAAGCTTAAATTAGTCTCATTTAAATCAATTTGTATGGATAATTAAAAAACAAATAGTGTAAATTTGATAATGAAATTCTAAACACCCCACTTTTGGTCAATTTTGTAATTTCAACATATATTTTAGAATGATTCCAAAAATATTATTTTTAAATTTATAAAAATAATAGTTATCTATATATATATAATGATGCTTAATTTTTAAAGTGTCCAGATTGCCGGATCGAGAGTTGTGGTTAATTTGGATATACATGTGAGAGTTAAGTGATATTTGAGTCGGATTGTGGGTTGACTGTCCCATAAACTTATAACGGTTAAAAATTTTGTACAATCATTTAACCAAATAGGCTAATAACACTTTATATTATAAATTCAATACCAAATTTGATGAACGTGGTTGTTCATCAATAGTTTTTAATAAATATTTCACATTTTCACTTTTATTAGTAAACAATAATGGAAGAATTCAATCATATTTATAGAAATAGGGGTCATAATTCATATGGATATAGTAAGTCTCGCATTGACTACTTTAATTGTAATCTTTACATTTTTTCTTTCACTCGTAATATGAGAAAGAAGTGGACTCTAGAGGTCAAACTAATTGAGTTGAAAAATAAAAGTGTATCAATTGTTTTAAAGATCGTTCTGCAATGTGAGAGTAAATGAATACTTGAGTCGGATTATGGGTTGACCTGCACTCCTTCCACTTTTCATTTTTTCCAACCAATAATCATTCCCTTTCCAATTCCTTTCCAAAATTTCCTCCACCTATAACTCCTCTTTATATAAAGTCATTCCTTCATTTCCAAGCACCCATAAGAGAGTAATAATAAACATATAACTCATGTTCATCTAGTTGGATTGCATGCATGATTGAAGTATAAAATCAACACCCATGTTTTTCAAGTGTCCGAAAACTAACACACTTACAAACCATAAAAGAATCACTCATCTAAATAAGTTTCTCAAAAAAAAGATCATTTAATCACTATAAATTATTTGGAAGGAAACATTCAAACAAGCCCAACTAATCAAATCACCCAAGATCAAACAAGCTTATGCATATTTATCATTTTCAAATAATCCAATATCAATGTAATCAAACATGTTTGTCTTTAATTCGTTCAATTCTCAGGTCATTATGCATTAAGTACATACGTGGCAGATTTCCATTCGTCAAAAGATGACAAAACTCATGTTTTTCCCCGAATGATAGATCGCCACGTCATACATATGACCCTTCTCCCCCATTGGTCAACGTGAGTGAGTCACACTGTTTGCTGATCAGTTGACTATAAAATAATTGCTTTCATTTTCAATCCAGATCACTCTTTCTCTCTCTATAATCGCGTTAATGGCGGCCAGTTCGATTCTGATCTTCTTGATTTCGATTCTATTCATATCAAGTACCTTCTTCTGCTATACAACAGCAACTGTTTCCAAGTCTGAAGATTCCGATATTGATGAAGATCTCAAGTTTCTGGAAGAAGACAGCTCCGTACCAGATCTACATCAGTTCGGAGGTTCTGATTTAGGAGACTTCGACAACTATGACGACCTTGAGGAAGAGGGAGCCGCCGATTCTGAGGACGATTCGTATTCACCGCCGATCGTTGACGAGAAGGATGTGGTGGTTCTGAAGAACTCAAACTTCACCGATTTCATTGCGAATAATCATTATGTGATGGTGGAGTTCTACGCTCCTTGGTGCGGCCATTGCCAGGCATTGGCGCCGGAATTCGCTTCTGCTGCTACTGAGTTGAAGGGCGAAGTTGTGTTGGCGAAGGTGGATGCGGCAGAAGAGAGCGAACTGGCGCAGAAGTACGAGATTCAGGGGTTTCCAACCATATATTTCTTCATTGACGGTGTTCATAAGGATTATTCTGGCCAGAGGAACAAGTAACTACTCTCTTCTTTGATTGCTCTGCTTTTTATTTCTCATAATCTTGCATTTGCTTGAATGGTTCAGTTCTAAAACCAACCTTTTAGCATAATTAGCTAGCTGCAATACTCAGATGATGAACATACTTAAATTGAACCGATGCTTAATCGATAAGTTCCTCAATTTTCAAATGGAATGCTTGTATTCAACTAATTTTGTGTTAATCTTCGGGAATATAACATTGAAATCGTGTATCGGATCTTGCTTTTATAGAACATAAATTTAACTTGAAGCTTATGGATCTGTTACCATTATTTTGCTGGTGATAATGCATTAAACCTTGTTCTAGGTGTCTCCTTAAACATGGTTGTAGAGTAACCCATAAATCATTCATTTTTGCACATTAAAATTCTTGACTGTCTTAATTCTGTTTACAGTAGTTTGTGATTGTTGCTACATAAGAGTAAAAGCAACCTGAAATTAATCAAACTTATTAAGTTTATGTCTGTTTATTAATTTTGGAACATTTATCCGATCTTGATTGAGTCATCCACGATAAAAATTTGGAACCTAATGAACTGATTCACATGCTTATGTTAATATGAGATTCAAAGGAATTTGATTATGGGCTGAGAGCTTTCTCGGCGATGTCAGCACCTTTCTTCCATATTTTTCTAATTTATTGTATTTTAATCATAAAATCATCTTAAATTACTTTCCAAATATGTATTTATTAAAAGGAATCTTAACATATATTAGTGCACCCAAAATGTTATTATATTGCTGATTTTATAATAAGTAAACTCGCGAGCTTATAATAGATCTTGTTGTTTTCTGGGGTGGGATTGCGTGGCCAAGGTGCCACTTGTGCCAATGACACATCCCTATAATACTTTTTTTTTTCCAACAAAATACATCTTGTTCATTTTTCAGATTTATGAATAAGTTGTGCACTTTTCAAATTTTGACTTGTTTAGAAATTGAGTCAAGGTTAAACAAGGATTCATCAAATAGATACCAAACTGCTCACAAGCCAGTTGGCTCAGTTACAGCCTCATTCTGAATTTATTTATGCTTGACTATGCAGAGATGCTATTGTATCTTGGGTGAAGAAGAAGACCGGCCCTGGAATCCACAACATTACAACTATTGAGGAAGCAGAACGCATATTGAAGTCTGAAGCCAAAGTAGTCCTGGGATTCATTGACAATTTGGTGGTAATTGCAGGCTTCTTTTCAATATATATATTTTTGGCATACACATCACTTTATTTTCTAAACAATTACTAGTACTTGGTATGTTGGCAAGGTTCTTATCAGTTGCATTTCATTTCATTCCTTGTCATATTCTTTGGTAGATTTCACAAATTTTGTATTCTTAGACATCCATCAGACCTTCCATTAGATAATCAGATATAATCTAGTTTCTGAACACGCGGGATTCACTTTTCATCTGTTTCTCTAATAGAAGTGATAATTGATGCCTGCAGTGACTAGGTATCAGAATTAAAAATTTTGATTTAAAGATGTCAGCTAAGTAGAAAGTTATGGTTTAGTTCCAAGTGACCTTCAGGATTCAAGCTCCCTTCATTTTTCCTGGTACATACTCTTGATCCTTAAACAAAGATCCATCTCATAAATTTAAACTTATTATCTGAAAAGTTGGATATTTCTTGTTAGAGGGCACACTAAAACAAATTAGTTTTTTTCACTCACAATTTCCACTTGACGCATAACATAATTTATATGAGCCAATCATCCATTGTGCCATTAAGGAATACACTAGTAATGCTTATGCACAACCAAAAATTTTATGAAGAGGTGAATCCAAAACAAATGCTTGTCGATAATGTTGGTGATACATTTACCTTGTAAATTAAGCAATAAGGTTGAAAAGATGAAATTGTGTGGATCATCATTCTATGTAGAAATTTAAATCACATTAACTGGGTTGTTAAGCATCTTAGTTTTGAAGAGTTAGATTGATGGCATATTTATAACATGTTGGCTTTGACATCTCTTTTGTTTGTTTCTTTTACCCATTAATTGCTTAAGATTTTTGTCCAAGTGGATAGAAGACCAGCCCTGTAATCCTGTAGGAAATATCACTATTTTGTCATTGATTTTCCTA
Organism: Impatiens glandulifera; assembly: GCF_907164915.1. NCBI lineage: Eukaryota > Viridiplantae > Streptophyta > Magnoliopsida > Ericales > Balsaminaceae > Impatiens > Impatiens glandulifera. Next base: position 36,780,478 of record NC_061863.1, on the reverse strand, counting down.
GGTTGTGAACCAAATATCATTTTGATGTTCAGATATTTTGTTTCAAACATATATTAAGTGCCAAATTTGTTAAGTGTTCGAAAAATTAAGATTGAATAAACCTGAATTTTAAGTATTTGATATGTAAGTTGATTTGATAAAATGTGTAACTAATGTTAGGAAAGTATTTTAAAACTATTTTATCCTTTTATTGACGCAATTTGATTAATTTTTAGGAGACACTCTTGTTATATTATAGTGCAAGTTATTCATAATTTACCGAATTACATCAAATTTTATTTGAGTTGAATCTAAATAATTAAGCGATTTAAAGAAACATGTTATCATATGAACTTAATTCAAATAAGCACTTACTTATTTGGATTAAGTGATAAATTGTGTTGTCAAACACAATTGACTTCTATGGAAAGCTGATGTTTTAGAATGTTGAGTTTCAATTGCTCTATGTTCCCCAGAGTGAACACAATAGAATTTTTCAGATGGTGTGAACTTGTATCAAATCTCAAATTGATAAATATATTGGTTCACTTTAGAGAATCCAAATATCTGCTTTATCAAAATTGATAAGTTGTCTGTGCAGGGAACTCAAAGTGAGGAGCTTAGTGTTGCGTCAAGGCTAGAAGACGATGTCAACTTCTATCAAACAGATAGTCCGGACATTGCGAAGCTTTTCCACATTGATCCCCAAGCCAAACGTCCGGCTTTGGTGATGATTAAAAAGGAAGCTGAACAAATTAGCCATTTCGGTTAGCCTTCATGCATCAAGAGTTATAGTAGGTCATGGAAATGGTCTTTGTTTAACTTTTAGCTTACAATTCTATGTATTAATATGTGTAGATGGTGAATTTTCCAAGTCAGTGATAGCAAGTTTTGTATTTGAGAACAAGTTTCCACTAGTGACCATTTTCACCAGGGAAGTTGCTCCTCAGATATTTGAGAATCCAATTAAGAAGCAGGTAACTCATGCTTACCTCTACATTGTTATAATTGAGAGATTTGTATTATTTTTTTCTAATGTATGGAATTGTAAATTCTTCTGTTTCAGTTATTGCTTTTTGCTGCTTCAAATGAGTCTGAGAAAATTTTGCCTATCTTCCAAGAGGCAGCAAAATCTTTCAAAGGAAAAGTAAGTATGAAACCAAGTTACTTAATAGAACAATATAGGTTCCAAGCTGTTTGTTTATTAGTTGCCTCATTCATTTCAATGGAGTATGTTTTTTTTTTTTTTTATATATATTATTGCTGGCTGTAGTCAATTAACATTCCCCTCTTATGTTCCTGAAGTAGCTATGAGAATTCTTGATTATATTATTCAAAACATTTTGCAGAAACATGTGTAAATAAATATTCTTTGCATGCCATTCACCAAGACCTTGGAGAGTTGTAACTGGTGGAAGTATTTTCTTGTTCTAATTTAGTTTGAATATTTGTAGATCATCTTTGTTTATGTTGAATTGGACAATGAAGATGCTGGCAAACCAGTTGCAGATTATTTTGGTGTTACTGGGGATTCTCCAAAAGTAAGCTTTTCCTGTAATCTTGTTGCTTTAGTTTTCTCCTGTCCTTTTAAGGACTTTTTTATTAGCTAATGGGCTGATTTGCTGTCAACTTTTTTCAATCATGATCCCGAAAAATATCTACAGAGAAAAATCACAATGAACTAAATAATTAATCTGGATTATGATCTAAGAAAAAATCTGATCATGTTCATGATCAAGAAAGTATTGTCTAACCAAATGACGTAAAAAACTACCCTATAATTTACTCTATAAAATAATTTGTATGACCAAATGAACTGACAAATATCACACAATTATCGGTATTGTGATCCAAAAAATATCTTATACCAATTTTAATTTTGGCAATTTCCCAATAGAAGTCATGATTTCCACAAAATACTAGTTTTCAAATAGGCCCAATATGACCAGAGTATGATGTCGGATGCAATACATGCAGGTTCTTGCTTACACTGGTAATGATGACAGCAGAAAGTTTGTGTTGGATGGTGAATTGACTCTAGAAAGCGTTAAGGTAATAATAATAATAATTATTATTATTTTGTTCTTATATATCCATATGAATGAGATTACATTCTGTTGCAGTCATTTGGAGATGATTTTCTTGAGGACAAACTCAAGCCTTTCTTCAAGTCAGATCCAATTCCAGAAAACGTAAGTTGTTATCAATTGCTTGAAAAAAATTCAGGAATACTTAAACTATTCCAAAATCATTAATACCAATTTGTTTCTACTTTTGAGTGGTTCAGAATGATGAAGATGTAAAAATAGTTGTTGGCCTAAATTTTGATGAAATTGTTCTCGACGAGTCGAAGGATGTTCTTCTAGAGGTTCTTATCCTTTTCCACTACCCATAATAAGACTTTCCTATTGTGTTAGATCATACAATAATAAACATTTGCTTCTTAAACTAGATATATGCTCCATGGTGTGGACATTGTCAGTCACTGGAGCCAATATACAACAAACTGGCCAAGCATTTGAAAGGCATTAATTCACTTGTTATTGCCAAGATGGATGGTACCACAAACGAGCACCCAAGAGCCAAGGTATCTTGTTCTCATCTAAATTTTATGTGACATGATTGCAGTTTTCCTACTGTATAAACTATAATAGGACTTTTGTCATTCTTTAGAGACAACATTTCCCTAGAGTTCACCCTACATCAATTATGTTGCGTAAGATCAATGTGCTTTGTATGGGTAAAAGAGCAATTTTTTACCAAAACTTTCACATAATTAGGACATATAAGTATCATATAATAGGAGAAGGGGAGTATGCCTTCATTAGGCATACCCTAATCAATTTTTTTTAATCTGTGTAAGATTGTTCTGTTTCCAAACGTGATCTCATCCGAATGTGAATCTAGATAAGATATCTAACGTTAGATTCACATTCGGGTTTCTCATTTATATTTGAATTCAGATCCAGAAAACATAAAGTGTTTTGGGGTCCACCGGAGACACTTTTTGATTTTTTTTTGTGAGATATCTTATCTCTACGTGGATCAGTTACACATTTCACATTTGGAAACAAAACTTAGTCATAGAGATTCAAACATTTAAGCAATTTCTCATATGGTTATGAATTCATATAAAAAAAAGTGTTTCCAAATGGCATTTGTCAATAAAGAATAATAGTTTGCTTCCATCTTTTCCTTGTTCTCATGAATTGTAAAATACATCGAAACAATCACAGTCAGGCTTCGCCTGATCAATCTTCTGACTTAATTCCATCCATCCTTGTTACAATACGGTAGAAATTTAAATTTATTTTTAGAAATCCCGATTTATCCTAATAATTAAAGAAAAACCGTTCAAACTTGATGAGAATAACATATTTCCGTCCATTTATTTTTGCAGCCTGATGGGTTCCCGACGCTTCTCTTCTTCCCAGCTGGAAATAAGAGTTTTGAACCAGTGAGTGGTTGAATTTCCTTAAACTAGTTTTTACCGCAATTTTGTGGTCCAAAAGGATACGAAAAACAAAAATTGAACAATTGTTTTGATCATAATTTCCAGATAACGGTTGAGACAGATCGAACAGTGGTGGAATTCTACAAGTTCATCAAGAAGCACGCTGCAGTGCCATTCAAGCTCCAAAAGCCAGAGAAAGACACAGCAGCAGTTGATGGCTATGTGAAAGATGAATTGTAAAATGGTGCCTGTTCAGGTATCTCAATATATTTTTTTACCATGTACTTTAATTACTACTTCATAGGCAGCAGTATCAAGGGCAGGGAGAGGAATTGTAACACAAAAACTTATAAGTTACTGACAGTTTTTACTTAGCCTTAAATGAACTTTTTATCTCATGCAATAAAAGTTGTCAACCATGCAGATGCAATTTCACAGTAGTTATATCTGTTGATTTATTTCATCTTTTTCAAGAATAAAATAAGTATATATATAGAGAGAGAGACTAGAGAGCGCTTTCTGGTATACATATCCTGATTTTTTTTCCCCTTTTTGGTTTGGAATCACATTTTTATTACAAAACTAATTTTTTTTTTTTAATTGGGGTGTAATTGATCAGATCTTTATTTTCCATGCAATTGAAAAAGTTTCAAACATCTTTAGAAATTAGAACTGGGTTTGTGTTAAGAATAATTAAAATTTCATCTATCAAAGCAAACACTTATACGATATGGATACGACAAAATTTGAAAATATAGGATTTGATACATTTAAAATACGCAAATTATTAAAAACTATAAAAATATTATATATATAATATTTAAATAAATTTAGTATTATATAAATAGAGATAAAAACTTGATGTTAGAAAAAGAAGCAAAAAGGGAATGATAAGAGAAATAATGAAGGATTAGGAAAAAGAAAATTAATTTGTTTAATTTTAGTAATTTTAATTGTCTCTAAAATTTTAAAAATTTTAAAAATTTCAATTTGATTTTAAAATTTTTATTTTTTAAAATATCTACCAAAACGTGTCCAATACACATTTAAACTGTATCGGATTGGTCAACCATACAAAAAGTTAACGATACTTATTTTGTCGTATTTGATACCGATTTTGCTTTATAGGATTCTCAAACAAAAAAAAATCAAAGTTTCGATGCTATTTAGCTTAACACTCCCTTCTTAGGTTGCATTTGTAAATGTTCAAGCAAATCAATACAAATAAGTTACTAACTTTTTTAATTAAAAAGAACTAGTCATGACCTTCCTCCGCCTGTTTCCATGGAAATAAGTTACTATTTTGTGTCATTGGTAATGAATGCAAAAATATTGGCTAAAAAATATCTACGAAATCCAAAGTTTGTTTCATTCTAGACTTTTCTCCATCCATCTTCTTGCTTTGCATATGAATAAGAATCAAATTCTAAGTTAACCAAGAAAATCAAACTGAAGAGGAATCTTCTATATATAATGATGAATTGATATCTAAAAACAAAATAATTGTAGTTTATTTGTTGAATCAACAATAATTGGCGATCAAAGTGGATGGAAAAGAAGCTTATAGACGAGATTTATGCAACTCCAAGTACTTTTTATCAAGGTTTTCGATCATCAACCCGTTTTTTTGGTGTACTTCGGTTCGACCGATTAAACTACTGGTTGAACCGAATTTTTATATTATCAGTCCTATATTTATTTGTTTGCTACTCATCAATGATAAACCAACATATTATCGGAAATACTACAAAAATTTATATTTACCGAAAATCTGAAGAACAACCGTAAATTTGACGAACAAACGTAGATCCGAAGAACAGTCGAAGATCTGAAGAATAGTCGTGAGTTAAGAAAAAATTAGATAGTCGTGAGAAGAACAATAGTCTTTCTTCTTTCGTCTTCAAGCTTTCTCCTTCGTCTTCAGCATATTTCTTCTTTCTTTATTGTTTACGGTAAAAAGCTTGGGTAGAGGGAATTTGAGGGAGAGAATGATGTGTCGCAATTTGATTAGCCAAAAAAATAACAAAACTTCTCTTTCTTCTCTCTCCTCACATTTTTTTTTTCAACCAGTGATGTAGTGACACATCATTCCCTCCCCTATCACTCCTCTTATAATAATATTATAATAATAATTATATAAACTTTATATAATTACTTTTCCAACCGGAAAAAACCGGTTCGAAAGATGACCGTTTTGAAGACAAAATCTGGACCGCGCTCACCAAACCGTTTTGCGGTCGGACCGGTTGGATCGTTGGTTGGACTGCGTATTTTAAAACCTTGCTTTTTATCCATATACATGATTTGCTTTAATATAAGGTCTACTTGGTTTAAGTTTTTTTTTTTTGGGTACATTTGAGTTCTTTAAAAAGTTAAATTGTTTTTTTCTTTTTTCACATTAAATATATTTTAGACCCTACAAAAAAAATGTCATTTGTAGAAGAAACATTACATGATAGAAATTGAAGGATCCATTAATCAAAAATCTTGTAACAAAAGAATTGAGGATTTACGACTTCAAAGCTAATAATATAAATTTGGAGTGGAAGAAGAGTTTGGTCACACGTAAATATGATATTTTCTTCTTAAACAAATTTTATTATATTTACATGAGATTTGTTTAACAAAAAAAAACATATAAAGCCGTTAATTGAATGGGTCGTACACATACAAATGAGATTTATAAAACTACTTTACCTATTCCAACTCTATCATTGACCATTCCTAATGTTACATACTCTCAATGGCATTTCCTATGTCAACATTAATTATAAATTTATTATATACATATTATATAGTTTAAATGCATAAGCGATTGAGTGTAAGATGGTGAAAGCTAATCACAAGGCTTTGCAACTTAGATGAAGATGAAAAAACAGAAAAAAATAATCAAGATTTATCTAAGCTATTTTTAAATTATATTCATCACACATAAATTTGTCTATAAATTTGTGTCATATTTATTTAGACGGAATAGAGAAAATTAGTTTTTTTTCTTACTAGAGGAGTCCTACATGGTGTCGTTCTTTGTCAAACTCCAAAACTACTTAGCTATAACTCAATAACTATTTAAAATATAATATTTTCATATTCAAAATCTTTCTCTAATCTTATATTTCGAAATAGAGTTGGTCATCATGCATAAACGTTCGTATTCAACTCGGGCAAGTTGTGTTAGACTCACAATCGTGTCGTGTTGTGTTGTGTCGTGTCTCAATCAAATGTATGTCGAATCGTGTCTTGACTCACATTTATAAATAGATTTAGAGACGTGATAATTTGATAATGTTAATGTAAATATGAGTAGTCTGAGTAAGAAAATAAGTGGGAAAGATGAGAAATGTTGATAGAAATTATAAATATATATTATTATATTATTAAAATTAATATTATTATCATATATTTATTATTTAATGTATTAATAATAATTAAAATTATAAATAATTTAAAATTTTAAAAATTAATAAATAATTAATAAAAATAATATAGAAAAAGAATTATTAATAGACTCACATTTTTTTTATATAATTTTTTTTTATATTTATATTTTATTTTAACTTATATAATTTAATTTAATATTTTATTTTAATATTATATTTTAGAATGTTTAATTTTAATTATAAATATTACATCTATAAAATTAAACAATTTATTAATTGAATAAGGATATAATAGATTTAGAGAATGTTAATGTAAATGTGAGTAACTTAAGCATGTGACTAATTATGTTTATATCGTTTCGTGTGTATACTCGTACTCGTATCGTGTTTATACTCGCGTTGTGTTTGTAATCGTGTTACAATCGTATAAATTTATAATCGTGTCACGATCGTGTCGTCCCGTACTTGTATCGTGTTAATCCAAGACCCGAGTGAGATAATATTGTATCGTGTCGTTCCGTACAAATATCGTGTCGGTTCATGATCCAACTCATTGCCAGCTCTAGCCTAAATACACCCAAACAAATCAAAATGAGCTTACTCACATATTAAGAACCCAATTTGATATGAAATAAATAAGAGACTTAATGGGAAGATACTTAATTACTTTCATACAAGTGTTGCATGGCTGTCGTTAGCTCGTGCTGTGAGATATTTAGTTAAGTCCTATAACGAGCGAAACCCTCATTTTATGTTCCTGAGACATGCGCCTAAGGATCAAGTCTTTGCAACCGAAGTGAGTCGAGGAGCCGAGTGACGTGTCAGCGCTACTAATTGAATATATAGGTCTAATTAGTTGGGAATTTACACTTTTTTGGATAACTCACTCATTGAGTGATAAAACCACAGGGCTCTTCCTTCGAATCCGACGCGACCAAGACAGAACGAATGCGATGATGTCTGAGTCATTTGTGGTTCTGGATAAATTAAATAAATCAAACCAAATAAAAATTTAAAAGTGATTTAAGATTTTTTTAAAATGATTAGTGTATACAAATATAATCAATTATTAATGCAAGTATTTAATACTTTCTAATAAATTATTGGAATTGATATATTATTAATTTTTTTTATTAACGTTAAATTATTATTATATATTTTTGTATTTAATGTATTAATAATAATTAAAATTATAAAATAATTTAAAATTTTAAAAATAAATAAGTAAATTAATAAAAGTGATATGTGAGAGAATTATTAGGAGATTCACATTTATAATCGTATAATTTATTTATTTTATATTTATATATTATTTTAATATATTTAATTTTAATTATATATATTATATTTATAAATCAAAAAAGAATTTAAATAGATTTAGAGATACATAGTAATTTGATAATGTTACGTAAATGTGGCTAGTTTGAGTAAGAAAATAGATGAGAAAGATAAAAAATGTGGGTAGAAATTATAAATAAATATTATTATATTATCAAAATTAAAATTATTATCATATATTTATTATTTAATGTATTAATAATAATTGAAATTATAAATAATTTAAAATTTTAAAAATTAATAAGTAATTAATAAAAATAATATAGAAGAAAATTATTAATAGACTCACATTTCAATTAATCTAATTTATTTTTTATATTTATATTATTTAAGTTAATATTTATTTTCATATTATATTTTAAATTTTTTAATGTTAATTATAAATATTACATCTATAAAATTAAATAATTTATTAATTGAATAAAGATATACTAGATTTAGAGAATGTTAATGTAAATGTGAGTAATTTATGTCTTGTGACTAATTATGTTTATTTCGTTTCGTGTGTATAATTGTGCTCGTGTCGTGTTTATACATGTGTCGTGTTTATACTCGTGTTGTGTTCGTAATCGTGTTACCGTATAAATTCATAATCGTATCGTCTCGTACTTATATCGTGTCAACTCAAGACTCAAGTGAGATAATATTGTATCGTGTCGTTCCGTACAAAAATCGTGTCGGTTTGTGTTGATCTAACTCTTTGCCCAACTCTTTTCCGAAATAAGAAAATGATGGAGGTTGTGGGTATGTTGGGTTAGAATAAAACTTGGCCGAAATTATTGTTACGGGTTTTATTTGGTGCTCTCTTGTCGTTTCAATTCTACCTATTCTACATAAATTGATTCTTGTTTCTAAATTCCAATATCCCTTCCTTGACGAAAGGCCAAGATCATGTGAAATCTTTTTTTTCGCTTGAAATTAATTAATTAGTTTTTAATTAGTCTACCACTAATTTTGATTCCACTAGTTAAAATTTAACACGATTTCGGATAAACACACTCTTATTATACCTCGGTTCATGGGTCGTGGAAAGCGAGATCATCCTGTTGCGTTTCCTCATAATTCTTCTGTTTTAGTGCCACCAAGAATTATAAATCCTAAGTAAGATTGGGCTGTTTATGGATATGGAAGTGTTTATTGGAAAGATAGAATGGAAGAAGACATAATGATAAACTTCAAGTTGTTAAGCACGAAGGTGACGATGAATCAGTTCATCCCGATTTGCCTATGTAAGTTAATTTACTCTTTTTGACTTTCGAATAATCTTTTGAAGTATGAATTCAATTTGGTTGTGCTATTTCATACAACATTACCCATAAGGGTAGTCAAGGTGGTCGACAAGTTATATTTTAAATAGTTATTAATTTAATAAAAATAGTGTAATTCAGTGATTTATAAGTCAAAATGAAATTTCACATGCATATAGTCAGAGTTAGTCAAGTGAAAAAAAACTATTAAAAGACAACCATTTAAGAGCTTTGTTTTTCGTCCTAATTGAACTGTTATGAACAAAATTTTATTGGGTGAGCTTATATATATGATAATCTTAGGAATTTTGAACATGTTAGATATAAATGTTCAAAATGTCCTTCATTTGCCTTGTATATTCCACAATCCTGGTAGATTCCACACTTGAAAGGCTAAGATTTCGGTTCAATAGATAATTTCATAATCTAAAAATCAATTTCTCAAGATTTCATATTTGATTAACCTTTTATTTGATTAACCCAATAAATAGTATAAATGTCGAGAGTGATTTCTAAGAGAATAAAAGTCACGATTTCGATTCTCATTTGGAATCTTTAAGTTAAAGTGAACATTCTAGCTTCAACATTAAAAAGGCTGAATTTCGAATATTTTAAACATCATTTTTTATGGTTAAAGTTATACAAAAGATGTTTTGTTTAACGGGTTCAAACGCCATAAACTTATTATCTACTCGACATTTGTGACATTTATAAGTAAATCAAATATCAATGTCACTAATTTAACTACCGAATTTGAACGTATTAAAGGTTTTGAATACCAAATTTTATACAATCGCTAGTCAAAACCATATCTCTGCTGAAGTTCGATAATTAAATTAGTGACATCAATATTTATTTATTTATTTATTTATAGATGTCACATAAATAATAATTAACGATGTTTAAAACCGTTAAGATAATAATTTTTATAACTTTAACGATAATAAGTCCCAAATTTTGAGGTTTGAAATAAAATATTCAAAATTTTATTAAGACCCAATAAAAATCTTAATTTGACATTTCGAACTTAAAAAAAATACAAAAATTGATTAAATTAAATATTTCTTTGTTACGACAACAAAGACTTTATCTCTTTCTTAACAAAAACAAATTTAATACCAAATCTTAATTGTTAATTTTATTTAATATATTATATTCAGTTGACATGATTAAATTTGAATAAATATGGCATTAAATTATTTTGAATTTAAAGTAAAAAGAATAAAAAAAAGGAAACTAAATATATTGTATGACTTTTTTAAATAAGAAATTAATATTTGAAATGAATTTGATTTAAAATAAGTTTATATGGAATGAAAGAGTGACTATTTGCAGCCGATTTATTAGATGATTTATATATTTTAAAGCTATCAGATATGCTCTGAGAAATCCCTCTTCAGTTTCTTCCCTTTCTCTTTCATCTATCATCCTTTCATTCAATCTTCTTCTTTCATCTGCAAAGAAATGATTCAATTCTACAGATTATTGCATGATGCTCCTTCAGAAGTCTGAATTTGTTTGTTGCTGAGCTGTTACGATGATGAAAGAGAAGGAGTAGAGATTCCTTTTTCTATAACAAATTCAATTTCAGATCCTTTCACTTTTTCAACTTCTTTTGTGGCGGGAGTTACAAGGTAAAACCTCTTTTCCTTTCCTTAGATTGTTTGTTTGATTCATTCATAATGGATTTTAAGCATATTTTGTTTCTGTGATTCTGTGTGATTCTGTGTGAATTAGATGATGATGAATACTCGAAATCAATCAGAATCTGCTCAGGAACCTAACGATAATAAGCTTAGTTACGAGATCTTCTCCATCCTTGAGAGTAAGTTTCTTTTCGGATATGAAGAACACAAACTCAGGATTCCAAAGCAGATATCAACTCCGACGACAGAGACGAGATCAGGACCGTCGTCTGATGATAGCATTAACGCAATTAAAAACCAGAGAGGGAAGATATGTATTCTTTGTATAGACGGCGGTGGAATGCGTAACATCGTATCTGGAAAAGCCTTGGCATACCTTGAAGATGCTCTCAGACGAAAATCGGGGAAATCTAATGCTAGAATCGCCGAGTTTTTCGATGTAGCTGCCGGCGCTGGCATCGGAGGGATATTCACGGCGATGCTATTCGGTACGAAGGATCAGAGTCGTCCGATTTCGGAGGCTACAGACACGTGGAAGTTTCTCGCCACACAAGGGAAGAATTTCTACCAACTGTCGTCGTCGTCGTCGTCAGGCTCTGGTTCTAGTATCCTGAGGCGATTTCTAGGACGAAGTTCCATCGATCGATCCTCGAAATCGATGTCATCAGAATTGGAGAAACTTATGAGAGAATTGTTCAGCGACGCCGACGGCGGTGGCCGGAGCTTAACTCTGAAGGACACGTTAAAACCGGTTCTAATTCCCTGCTATGACCTCTCCAGTTCAGCACCGTTTCTCTTCTCTCGAGCTGACGCGTTGGAGACTGACGGATTTGATTTCAAGCTATGGGAGGTCTGTCGAGCAACGTCGGCTCAACCGGTTCTTTTTCAACCAGTATCGATGAAATCAGTTAATGGAAAAACTCATTGCCTCGCCGTTGACGGTGGATTGGCGATGAACAATCCAACGTCGGCGGCGATCACGCATGTTCTTCACAATAAGCAGGAGTTTCCATTCGTAAGAGGCGTGGAAGACCTTTTGGTACTTTCATTAGGCACAGGACAACTTCTTGAAGCCAGTTACGACTCCGATCAGATAAAACGATGGAAGGCCAAGCACTGGGCTCGGCCGATGACGAGAATCTCCGGCGATTATTCGTCGGAGATGGTCGATCACGCCGTATCAATGGCGTTCGGTCAAAACCGATGCAACTATGTCCGCATACAGGTATGTTTTCTTTGTTTCCTTTTTTTTTTCTTCTTAAAAAAATTTCATTTAATTAAAACAATAACCTATTTGATAATACAAACAAATTTTCAATATTTTTCAAAATTTAAGTTCTTTTCAAATAAGTATCTATTTAATTAAAACAACCATATTCCAATAATGATAAAATAAGTAAAGTTTTTATGACAAAGGATTTGAAAAAATAATCTGATTCAGTTTAACTTAAGTTTTTCACTATTCCAATTGTATGAACCTTGTTTACAATAACTTTATTAATACAAAATTTGATATAGAAAGATCATGTGTATATAATAAATTATTCTCAATAAATGCAACATTCTTTGTAAAAATATTCTGGACAATAATTTGAAACAAACTAAGGACTTGTTTGATGTATTTTTTTAAATAAATTTATTTTTATAATGATGAAAAAGAGGATTATTTTGATTAAAATATTGAATATCAAAATTTTATAAAAGAAAATGTATAATTTTACATTTTGAATGATAGATGAATATATATATATATATATAATATATATATATATATTTTAATTTAGAGATAATAAAACCTATCACATTTTTCAATTTATTAAATTAGCCTGATTCTTAATAATTAGGCATTAGTTATTTGAATAATTAAAATTTAAAAATAAATATTATTTTACATATCACTTGTACATTAATTAAAATACTCTACTATTTTTTATTTTATATATTAATATTTTTCAAGTTTTTTTAAAAAAAAACAAAAAAATCATATTTCTTTCAAAATTAGCAACAATTATTATTTTTTGAAATAACAAGTTTTGTTTTCTTAAAAGTACCCTAATTGAAACAAGACCTTAAATTACCCTAGTTAGTTACAATAAAACAAGACTTTACATGATATTTATTTGTTCAATCATAAATTTGATTTGATTACTAAACAAATCAGAAAAGTATTGTTAAGAAATCAAATAGTATGAAAACAATCTAATAAAAACTTATGAAATACAACAGTATTGAGAGTTGAGAACCTATTTATATCCATTTTGGTGTAGACTTAATCGCAGTCTACTTAGACAGCGTTGTCCAGTCTGTACCTGTAATTAGCTTGTATAAAATGGACCGGACCGGACCGGACGGTTTATTCTTTGAAGCCGTATTCAAATCTATCTATCTGCAACATTTATCTTTACTGTAGTAATTCAATTGCCAGTTTTACTATTATGACTATAATCACTGAAAAGAAAAATAACTAAAAATGACACATTCAATGGTAGTAAAATGGGTTCCAGTTGTTTATAATTTTGTCTTATTTAATATATCTGTATATATATATATATATATATATATATATATATATATATATATATATATATATATATATATATATATATCTAGTAATTTGTTTTTGTTTTTGTTTTTGTTTTTAGTACTGTTGTTTTGCCTGCTGAATATTTTGCAAGCATCTAGTTTGAGAAACATTATTGTGATGCAGTACAGTTAATAGGTCTGTAGGTTCAACCCACTAATTTCAACAGGCTGTTACACATTCAGTCTTCATTTTGTTTTTCAAAAAATAATTTTACTCTCTAGCAATGTGTAATCTTTTTGTTCACAAATAATTGAAAAAAAAGTCAACAAAATACACATGTTAAGAAAGATCAGCATTTTAACTTCTATCCAAGCACCTCCAAACCTGTGCTTGTATTTTGTGTTAGCTGGCAGGGATATATATTACCAATATTCACACCATTTATATCATTTTTAATAAATATTTTGTAGCTTTATTATTGTCTAGGTGTTTACATTTCAATTAATTACATTATATTGGTAATAATTTCTCTATACATGGTATAATATCATTTATCCCATAATTATTATTTCTGTTAATAAATATTGTTCTTTAGATACAAGTTTGGCCCATGACTTAATTTAATGTAATAAAATAATATTGTAATTGATGGAGATATATGGGAAATAGAGAATGTTATAAATATTCTACATTTCCCATGTATCAAGGTATTCTATGTTAATTCCCCATATCTTTTCCTTGTTTTGAACATTAATTGTTTTATTGTATAAATTGTCATAAAAGTTCTAAACATAATAATTAGTATTAATTCACTATTTTTTAAGATTTTATAAAGATTTTTGCTTCCAATATCACCTAAAAATGCATATAATCAAACATCACCCATTGACCTCTAATTAGAATCAGTAGCAGTTATCCTATCATTTATCATTTGTTTGTTAATGATATTTAATTGATTGAACAATTGAAAATGGAATAGAAGCTGAAATAAAATATGCCATCCCAAAAAGGGTGTTTATATTGACAGACAGAGGCAACTAAATTATAGTCTTAGCTGATTAAAGAAAGTTGGTTGGACTATATAATAAATTTCTTTATTTGTCATTACACAGGCAAATGGGTCCAGATTGGGTGGTTGTGGGCCAAATGTGGACTACGATGGTAGTCCAAGCAATGTGAAGAAGCTTAGTGATATTGCCGACGAAATGCTGAAACAGAAGAACATGGAATCGGTTCTGTTTGGTGGTAAAAGAATCAGTGAACATAGCAATTCAGAGAAACTAGATTGGTTTGCTGATCAACTTATACTGGAACACCAAAGGAGGAGTTGCAGAATAGCTCCTACTGTTGCATTCAGGCAACCCGACTTATAGATCATCCCCACCATAGTCTATTCTAACTCTAGACTTACGTGGAGAGAAAAAAAAAATCACTGTAAGTTTCCTGTTCTACCCTTCTTCTTATTGCAATTTGGAATGCCTTTTGACTGATAAATGTTACTTGGAGCTTGTTTGAGTTTTTTTTTGGGGGGTTTTATTAAAAAAAATTAAAATTGTTTGATGAAAAAGTAGATTAAGTTGAGTTTTTAATTGGTTAAATTACTATAATTTTATTTTGTATTTAAATTTTATAAAAAATAAAATAAGAGTATTTTAGTATTTTAGTTGATTAAACAAAGTGATTTATTTATTAGAGAATTTATAAAATATAAACAAAATTTCAAAAAATCCACATCAAACTACTCTTGTTAACTAGAATTGTGTAGTTATTTTGTTAGGCTATGAAATTTGTTTAATCTAGGGCTTGTTCAATCTTGGGTTATTTGATTAAAGGAAACCTTTTTCATTGTAAGTTATTGAGGTAAAATGATATTAGGGGTTATTTTGAAAAACTAAAATTATTTTAATATTTTAGTTAATTATTTGAATAATGTATAGATTAAAATGAGATATTGAGTTGTGATTGAGAGGGGGAGATTAGTTATATGACATTATGACCTTAGTTTAAGTTCAGGATTCTAATTATTTAAAATATTGTTTATTTGAGATTATGAAAAAATATTTGTGGATAAAAAGATTTACAAAGTATTATTATATAATAAAAAAATTTAATATTTTGGTCGATAATTTAAATGAATATATATTGTTTTTTCTTAATATTTATTCAAATAACTAAATTTGGAGTAATTATTTTCTTGTTTAGTGTAGGTTTACAGGGTAAAATATATTAGAGAACAAATATAATAAAAATACAATTTTTTTTCTCTTTAATAATACTTAAGAAACTAGGCCCTTGACAGAGAAAATAGAGTTTATTTGAATTATTAGAATAAATGAGTTATTTAAGGTTTGGAATGATATGAATAATTCAAAATTATTTAAATAACCTACCTAACAACTTATTAGAAAATTTTTGAAGTTAGGATAGGTGGACCACATGGTCCCAACTTCCTAGTACCTTCTTCTGATGATTTCATAGAGTATTTTTTTGTTGTTATTTAAAAAAAAAAAAAACATTTTCTGTCTTGACTATGGAGGAAAAAAAAAGGTGTTGCCTTTTGCTCCCACGCCTAGTCAAATGGTTACTTTTGAATCTTTAATAGATACTCTTGTACTTCAAAGCCTTGATGGATTTTTTGGTAGTGCCATGTCATAATGTTGTATGTTTTTTTGAAAAATATGTTAGTGGTCTAGTCTTTTTAGATTGAGAAGAAACTACAGTATAATAATGTATTTATGAAAAAAATTATCTAACTTGGAAGAAAAAAATTAGTTAGGGATTCATTATTTTAAAATTATTAAATTTAGGTTATATCCAATAATGATTGGTTTTATTTAGATATAAGTTTTTTTTTTAATTAAAAAAACTAGCACACCCTAACCCAGTTTGTGCATGTTGATTTAATGGTCATCATATTCATTGTTTAGTAATTATATATTCAATTTTCTTGCATTAATATTGAATTGTTTCTTAATATGCAGAAAAACGAAAAGAGATATCAGTTAACCTCGAAGATACACAAAAGACAAATAAGAGAATTATAATAGATTTGAGTTAAGAGTTAGAAGACCAACTCAATTCCATTATAAATACAAGAGGATGATTTCAAATGGGATCTTTTGCCAGCAAAAGAACAAGTACATATAAAATGAATGATAATGAAATTCCAATTAGAAACAATATTATTAGATGGCTTCGAAAACTAGGTGTGCAAATATAATAGCCAGTGGGTTTGAAAAATGCAAGAATGTGTCTTCTATTTTTTCTATTTTGTTCTAAACCTTTGATGAAAATGGTTCCAATTTAAAGGGCCTTTCTTAGAGAGTTTGTTGTCCTTTATTTTGGATTATATTGTGAATGACATCCAAGCTTACTTTATACCTTCTTCTTTGCTTTTGAGTCATCATGGTGGTTTTCTAGATTCTTTTTCTTTTGGGATTGTTTATAGATTAAGGATGCTTGTTTGTTTTGTTCATAATCTTTAAGGGTGGTTGAATATAAGTGGAATCAAAACATATTTTCTTTTTTGAAAAGTATTGCACGTAAGGAATGATAGTGGTCAAGTGGTGATATTTAATTATAATTTTTAATCTCAATAGTGGGTGTTTGGTGGCCACTTTTACAAGTATGTGTAGGTTTGGACTCTCTCTCTCTTTTTATTTTTTGCTTTCTATGCTTACATGTCTATGATTTTGAATGATTTAATAAAATTGAAGCTACCAACTTTTGTTGAAGCTATAAATTGGTGAATGAAGTCACTTGTAGCCAAAAAGAAATGTTTGTTTAAATGCAAGACTTAGTATTTTATCCAATTCCTTTATCTATTTTGAGATTTTTTAAAGAAAGTTATAGTAAATAATGTCTTTAGAACAACACCAATTAGATTTTTTTATAAGACTTCACAAGACAATACTTAAAGAACATTAAATTAACTAGCATGTATCCCGTGCATTTGCACGTGTAATAATATAAAAAACTGTGAAAAAAATATTACGGTAAAAATTTTATGGGCGGGTCAACCAACAATCCGACCCAAGTATCCACTTACTCTCACATATATCCAAATTAACCACAGCTCTCGACCCAGCAATCCGGACACTTTAAAAATTAAGCATAATTATATATATATATATATATATATATATATATATATATATATATATATATATATATTAAATTTGCAAAAGGGTACTTCAATTTATAATGAGACAATTTAGAAGATATATTGGATTAGGTCTTTCAAGCTCTCTATATCAATAACATCGTTAGATTTCTTGAAAGTTATTTTTAACTTCATTTAAGCAATATGAGATTGGTTGATAGGAGAATATGTTATTTACATGGATTAAAATATAGCACAAATATACTTATTTACTATCATGCTTATTATAATATTAAAAAAATTATGACAAGAAAAATAAAACAAGCCAAGGTCAAAAGAAAAAACAAGAACAAAGACAAAAATGTCACAAAACAAATATGTTTGAATCAAATTTTGTAAAGAGATCCAAAATACAATCAACAAAAACATGGAAGGACCTGAACAAACATCAATAAAGGTCGTCATGAAAATGGACTCATAACAAGTCTAGAATGAAACCCTTTTTCTTGAAAACTCTCACTCCATTCAAACTAAATAACAACACCATTAAAAATAATTTCTAATTAAATTTACACATTTATTTTTAATAACCACTTCTGTTATTAGCCTGTTACTACATTTATATTTAGTATGATATAAATATAGCATTTTAAGTGAAAATTGAATACTCATCTTGATCTTTTAAAAAATATTTTTGCCACGTTTTTAAGTGAAATTAACATGAAACCTCTTATTACTTGAGCAAGTGAGATAGATCAAATAAAGAATTAATAATTATTATAATTGAAATGATGTTTCAATTTAAAATGAACAGATAGAAGTCTTTTACAAATTATTAATACAAATGTGTATTATACAAACTAGGAAGATCCTCGTGCGATGCACACGGATAAAAAAATATTGTTACAACGTTCCACGTTCATCAAATTTGGTGTTAAATTTAAAATATAAAATGTTATTAGTCTGGTTGGTTAAAGAGTTGTACTTGTTGTGCTAGGTTGTGAGTTCGAACTATACCTATAGCATTTTTAATTTTATTTTTAACCGTTTTAAGTTTATGGGCGGGTCAACCCACAATCCGACCCAAATATCCAATTACTTTCACATATATATCCAAATTAACCACAACTCTCGACCCGGCAATCCGGACACTTTAAAAATTAAGCATCATTATATATATATAGATTGTTAAAATGTCCCGTGTTCATCAAATTTGGTATTGAATTTAAAATATAAAGTATTATTAGCCTAGTTGGTTAAATGGTTGTACTTATTTTGTTAGGTTGCAAGTTCGAACCATACTTATAGCATTTTTAATTTTACTTTTAACTGTTTTAAGTTTATTGGCGGGTCAACCCACAATCCGACCCAAATATCCATTTACTTTCAAATATATATCCAAATCAACCACAACTCTCGACCCGGCAATCCGGACACTTTAAAAATTAAGCATCATTATATATATATAGATTAGTTAGTTAAAAAGTTGAACTTATATTGTTAAAATATCCCGCGTTTATCAAATTTGGTGTTGAATTTAAAATATAAAGTGTTATTAGCGTAGTTGCTTAAAAAGTTGTACTTGTTTTGTTAGGTTGCAAGTTCGAACCATACCTATAACATTTTTAATTTTATTTTTAACCGTTTTAAGTTTATGGGCGGGTCAATCCACAATCCGACCCAAGTATCCATTTACTCTCACATATATATCCAAATTAGCCACAACTCTCGACCCGACAATCCGAACACTTTAAAAATTAAGCATCATTATATATATATATAGATGCTCTCATCTTTAAGATGCATCCAATTGGTTTTAATAGAGTACGACTGTTTTGGTATACAATGCTAGACATTTGTTTTATACAACACAATATTAAAAAAAAAGAAAAGATGATATTAAGCCTCAAAATAATTTAATATTTTCTTAAACTTTATGAATGCGAAAAGATTTTCACTGAATTTCACCGCGTTCGTCAAATTTCATTTATTGTGATTACAATTATTTTTTATACAAGATTTAGATTGCGAGTCTCAAGATACTCTCTTCACATAAATGAGATTCTCTTCTACACATAAATGAGATTCTCTTCTACAGATCCCACCTGCTCATAAGGGTAATTCATTTTTTAAAATATTATTAACTCTAAGGTAACATGTGTGATTCATAGAAGATGATCCCATCTGCTCTTCACAATGTATAAATTGATAAGAAGGTACACAATTTTAAGTTGCAATTTCATGTTAATGTAGTTTTGGAAATTTCTGAATCAACATATTTGAATAAATTTGTATATCTTGACATTTTTTTTACTTCAAATTATATAAGAGCCTTAGCCATGTCTAGGATTGTGATCGATTTTTTTAAAAAAAATATTTTTTGATCAACTAGTTTGAAAATTCTAGTACACTCTTAAAAAATATTTGAATTTTGAAATCGTGAGGGGAATTAATTTCAATGTTAAAAAAAAAATAATTAAGTTTTAAAAACGAGGCTTTGTAGACAACTCCATAACTTACCTTCCCGTCGAATCTGAGAAAGATTGAAAGTTTTTTAATGGAAAGTATGTCATAGGCCTTTTTTAAACTTTTTTTTTTCAATATTAATTAACCTCACGACTAGAGAGTCGCCACATAATTTCAAAAATTAGGAAATTAAGAGATGTGAGTTCGGCGTTTGGTTAGGTGTGGGAAAATGTTTTTTAGACGCTATGTCCCAAAACGCCCCTAAAGTCTCTACTAATTAATTTTGGCCACTTTTTTAAATTTCTTACGCTTTAGATTTTAGAATTTTTTCCATTTTAAACATTTAAAGAGTTTGAATGAGAAAAAAAAACAAAAAAAAAATAAAGAAAGAAAAAGAGAACTAAAACAAATATAATAATAATAATAAAACTGTACAAAGAAAACAATTTTTTTTCTCTTTTTTTAACCTCTTATTTTCATTAAACTTTCTGTTTTTTTTAGTTATATTTTATGGAAAATGATACAGAGCGGTAAATTGGACGGAAAAAATGTAGGGAATGACATGGCATGGTTACGTGTCAATTTTAATTAAATTATGTCTTTATTCTTCCGTTACTTTTTTCTCTCTCCTAAACCAAACCCGGTTATCTCTTCCCGTTTCTTTCTTTCTCCCCTGTTCTTACAAAGTGATACCTCAATTCCATAGACTCACTAAAAATCATTTTTGATTTATTCTTCGTCCGAAATCATTTTCGATTCAATCTTCGTTCGATTCGTTCGTTCTCGCACCTCGTCGTTTATCCATTATTTCTGACTTCCGCTTTCGACCTAACAGAAATATTCATCCACCGATTCTGCCGCTTCAATGTCTTCCAGCGCCGACCGATTAGAAATGTTACTTTTATTTGGTAGATCTATTGTTTCTGTATAGATTCTTTGTTTTTTCGTTCGTTTTGTGTATATTTGAAAGGTGTATCGAATGTATTGATAATCTGAAATAATTCACAGTAAGGATTTAGCTGTTACTGTTAGAGGGCATTAGTGTTGATATGTTTGAGAAGATGAGACTACTTGACTTTTGATGTATTGATTGAAAACTATTGTATAAACTTCACCTTAAACCTTGGATATTAGATGAATACTTATTAACTTGTTTCATAAATTGGACAGATTTTTTAATATTATTATTTTAAAGTTTGTTTGGAATTTAAATCACACTTAATTAGCAATTTTAGATGTGAATGAAGAATCTGATAAGATATTAATGAAGAATCTGTAAATATGAACATGAAGCTTTTTAAACTATCTATACAAATCTAATATGAGCTAAAATAGAATGTATTGATAATCTGAATCACTATAAGTCAATGACACCATAATCTAGTCTTTTATATTTATGATCGATGCATCTCTATTTGACATAAACATTTTGTTTGAGTGTAGGCTTTAAGCTAATATGGACCAAACAACAAACAACTCAAGTGTGTTATTGAATGAGAGTGATGAGAGTGATGTGCAATGTTTGGGTGGTTCGTCAATAACAAATCAAGTCAAAACTCCACAACTTGGGATGCTCTTCTCATCAGAAAATGAACTGCGTGATTTTTACAAGTCCTATGCATAAGGTGTTGGTTTTGGAATTTGCAAACAAAGTTCAAAAAAAGGAAATGATGGCCAACAAAGGTTTTTACATATCCTCATTTGTGGAGATGTTAGTGGAATGGTGAACTCAAGTCACCTTTGTTGATTCATCTATCTTCAATTATTCATATAACTAGGAAGTTTTTGCGATTAAATTGTAGATAACATTGTTTATGGTTTTGAATTCTTGTAAGACTGTTCTTTGTCGAATTGTTTATGTCAACATATTCTATATTGCTTCAGTAATTGAGATTGAAATGATGTAAATAGAGGTCTTTTGTCTTCAGGGATCACGGGTTCTTATATTATTTTTCTCTGTTGGTCCACCATTAAAAGGTTGATTGATTTGTTGAATGTCCATCATGAAGTTAATGTCTCGTAAGATTTGTAATTATTTGTTTGTTGATATTGAGGTTAAGGTGCAAATAATGGGTAGTACTTTCCAAGTTTAGTAGTCATGCCAAATATAAGATGTCTTGTATTCCCCCTTAAGGACCATGTACTTTGCAATGCTATTTATCAATTGGAATCTAGAAAGCTTTACTAACAACAAGTGAGATCGATTTCAAAACAAAATTATTAAAAAAAAAATTTGTTACTGCTTCACCTTTTAACAATATATTTTCATCTCTCTTTTTACTTTATCTCTCTTGAGTTTTAACAATTGTTATTGTGCTGATGGTCGGAGCTACATTGAATCCTTCAGATTGACCGATAAAACTACTTAATGCTGACTCCTTCTCTATTATTCAAATCTTGTAGGTCTGCTTTTATTTCTCAATTTAATAACAATCTCATCTAATATCAAATGTTTAAGATGAAGTTTAACAATAGTTTTCAATTAATACATAAAAATTGAAGGAGCATCATCTTCTCAAACATATCAACACTAATGTCCTCTAATGGCAGCGGCTAAATCCTTACCGCGAATCACTTCAGATTATCAATACATTTGATACACCTTTCAAATCTATACAAAACAAAGAAAAAACAAATGATTAATACAGAAAATTCACACAAAAGCAGCTAAATTCTTACAGTGAATCATTTCAGATTATCAATACATTCGATACACCTTTCAAATATACACAAAACGAACGAAAAAACAAAGAATCTATACAGAAACAATAGATCTACCAAATAAAAGTAACATTTCTGATCGGTTGGCGCCGGAAGACATTGAAGCGGCAGAATCGGTGGATGAATATTTCTGTTAGGTCGAAAGCGGAAGTCAGAATAAGGGATAAACGACGAGGTGCGAGAACGAACGAATCGAACGAAGAATGAATCGAAAATGATTTAGTGAGTATGTGGATTTGAGCTATCACTTTGTGTGAACAGGGAAGAAAGAAAGAAACGGGAAGAGATAACGGGGTTTAGGAGAGAGAAAAATGTAACGGAAGAATAAAGACATAATTTAATTAAAATTGACATGTGACCATGTCATGTTATTCCCTACGTTTTTCCGCCCAAATTTACTGCTCTGTATAATTTCCCATATTTTATTTACATGTTAAATATGTTATTAATGTTTACATAAATCATACAAAAAGTTAAAGACCTAATTAGCTAATAATCATACCTACAATCATATTATATAATAGAAAAACCAAAATCAATCTTATTATATGAAGACAAAAACTAAAGGTGAAGTCAAGAAGCTTACAAAGATGGTTGCTTTCTTGACTTAAGTGAATGAACTCTTTTATTTCAAAGGGGCAGCCTAAGGGCACTTGAATATTAAAATTTGGGGTCTTGAAAAGAAAAAGAATATCACGTGCAATGTGAAAAGAGAGAGAAGAAGAACCCATTGCTAGGGTGTTAAGAGGAGTATTTATAGGTAAATCTATGATACCCTAGACCCTTAAGGCCCATTTAACACACTTGACCGTTGGAAAGAAAAACTATTTCAAACATTTACAAATGTTTAAAATAATGGATCAATTTCCACTTGACATGTCACTAAATTCAAGTTTTCACCCAAGCTTTTAATGATAATAATGATGTAATACTTGGTCATTTTAATTTTTAATTAAAAAATAATGACCTTCATGCTCACAGTTGAATCTTTCTTTATTGTAACTTTTTTTTTTGAATCTTTCCTTTCTCTCTTTGACCGCACTTCTTCCTTCATCTTTTTTTTTAACTCACGGTTGTGGAGAGATTTCACGTTCTTCAACCGTTAGTTTTTTTGTACCGTTATCCCTTTATCATACAAAAGAAATAAAATTAAAACAAACAATTAAACAAATCAATATTATTATTATTATTATTAATTATTCCTATGTCTAAGGAACAAATATAATTATAATAAAATGCTAACTAATTTAAAAAATAAAATTGTAAAACCTAATCTAGGTACTTAATACATATTTTGTAAAATATATATTTTAAGTACTCTTCAAGGTAATTAATTAAATAAAACCCTAAATATTCTAAGTATAATAACTTCCCTAAGTGTTGTAACATAGATACATTACTACCTTAACTTATTAAGAATTCAAAATCAATTATTTTCAAAACTCAATTGTTCTAAAAATAATCGTTTTTAAAACAAATCGTGCAATAAGCCCGTGAATGAATTCGTGAAACTTGTATAGACTCGGATTTATTAAAAGCATAAACTATAAAATTGGCGGGGTAAAAATGAGTGTCTACAGAATGCCCTTCTTGGACAAAATTTGTAGAAAACACTCGGTTTAGAAAAATACATGTCCAAGCTTGAAAATAGGCACTACATTTTGAAAACACCCAATTTATAGTTTATTTTTGGCTTCCTTGAATGAAATGAGAACAAACCTGACGAGTCTCTCGAGAGAACCGTGTAATTTACCATCCACTCGTTTACGATTCAACTCTGTTTAGAATATGCATCGCTCCTGGTTTATCGATCATGTAGATCGAGCCGGGTGGTTTCGACCATATTTCTACACACATCGCTTAGTCTTTGGATTGTAAATGAGTACACATCTTGACTTAGTTTGCTGATTGTGTTTTTTTTAGCGAAATACTATTTAATCACAATTCTGCTTAGTGATTATATAGATTTAAGTACCGCTAGTCAGTTTAGAGGATACTATTTAATCACAATTCTGTTTAGTGATTATATAGATTTGAGTGTCGCTGGTCAGTTTAGTGAACTACTATTTAATCACAATTCTGCTTAGTGATTATATAGATTTAAGTATCGCTGGTTAGTTTAGCGAAATACTATTTAATCACAATTCTGCTTAGTGATTATATAGATTTAAGTGTCGCTGGTCAGTTTAGCGAAATACTATTTAATCACAATTCTGCTTAGTGATTATATAGATTTAAGTATCGCTGGTCAGTTTAGCGAAATACTATTTAATCACAATTCTGCTTAGTGATTATATAGATTTAAGTGTCGCTGGTTAGTTTAGCGAAATACTATTTAATCACAATTCTGCTTAGTGATTATATAGATTTGAGTATCGCTGGTCAGTTTAGCGAATACTATTTAATCACAATTCTGCTTCGTGATTATATAGATTTAAGTGCCGCTGACCAGTTTAACGAAATACTATTTAATCACAATTCTGTTTAGTGATTATATAGATTTAAGTGCCGCTGGTCAGTTTAGCGAAATACTATTTAATCAAAATTCTGCTTAGTAATTTTATAGATTTAAGTATCGCTGGTCAGTTTACTGAAATACTATTTAATCACAATTCTGTTTAGTGATTATATAGATTTAAGTGTCGCTGGTTAGTTTAGAGAAATACTATTTAATCAAAATTCTGCTTAGTGATTATATAGATTTAAGTGTCGCTGGTCAGTTTAGCAAAATACTATTTAATCACAATTCTACTTAGTGATTATATAGATTTAAGTATCGCTGGTCAGTTTAGCGAAATACTATTTAATCACAATTCTGCTTAGTGATTATATAGATTTAAATGTTGCTGGTCAGTTTAGCGAAATACTATTTAATCACAATTCTACTTAGTGATTATATAGATTTGAGTATCGCTGGTCAGTTTAGCGGATACTGTTTAATCATAATTCTGCTTAGTCATTATATAGATTCAAGTGCCGCTAGTCAGTTTAGCGAAACACTTTTTAATCACAATTCTGCTTAGTGAATTAAGTTCGAAGTTAGGCTTCCTTAATTTTCAAAGCACTAGCGTCTTCTTCAGCGGTCTTGAAATACTTTCAAGAATCGGTTCCATACTTTCTTCCTTAGAGTGTGTCGAGAGGAAACCACATGTAACTGATGTTCTTCGAGATTCATGCTATCACTTTTAGGGACTTGTCTTTCGCCGAGACATTTTGCCCTGAATTTTTCGAGGGATTTGTTCGCTCGAATGTTTAATCTTTCAACCATGCATCACGAGGTTGAGTCTCGCTTCTCAAATTCGGAGGTCAGTGTGCTTAAGATTCTATGGACTTGGGCTCTTTTATACTCAGGGTATATTTAATAGAATGGGTACATTCTTGTTCTTGCATTGACAATTTAGACAAGAGTCTAAATGAACAACAAATGATGATTTCAATATCTCAACCTCTACGAGTATTGGTCTATTTTCTCCGGCCTCTTTTCTTTGTGACCGGGGTGTATCTGATAGATTCAAACACTTTGTTCTTGCTTGACAATTAGATAAAATCTAAATGAACAACAGTATTATATTTCATATCTCTACCAACACAGTCTTTTATTAATTTTACTTTACTTGAGGTCTTAGATCCTTTGCACTTGACCTCTAATTGAGACGAGACATCACCTTGGTTGATGACATGATTTCGAGTTTGGGCATTCATCTTTTTATGAGCTCCCTCTTAAACATCAGTAGTTTAATCTTTCGTCTAGGCTCGAGGTAGATCCATTTGCGAAGTGCTTTACTCGGATCCCACAAGTTACATTGGTTCGTCAAGAGATATTCATTGGGGAGAAACCTATTTTCCCGCATCCCTACTTATTTCTTACACTCGTTCATCAGTTCGCTTGGCACGAGAAAAATTCAGGGATCTATCTTGTTTTTATCTTCCGCAAATGCCCCTAGTTTCGACACAAGGGGTTTGATTGTTTTGGATAGATTTGTGATCCTAATTTCTCGTTGGCTTGAACTCTATGGGGATGTATTTTGTCCTAGTTCAAGATTTGTCTTGCTGGGGATTTGGGACCGTACTTGTGAAAAGTTGCCTACATCTTCTCATAAAAGGAGAAATCAAGTTTGAACGTAGTTCCGAAATTGTATCACGGATAGATAAAGTTTCTGTTGGGGATCATGATTCCGCATTTCGTTGAGGTTGATTTCTCAAGTTTCTGCTAGAGTTGTAATTGACTTGAGTTGTGGGAATTTCTTAAGTGTCTGTTGGAGTGTCAATTGACTTAAGCTGGGGAGGTTGTTTAAGTATCTACTGGAGTTGCAATTGACTTAAGATGAAAATCTTTTAAGATCCTAAAGTGCTAGAGAATAAAGTGCTTTAGCCATGTGTTAGGCGTTATATTTATTCATTTAAGCTAACTCTGTGAGGATCTTTCAATCATTTCATTTTCATAAAATGCCTTTAGTGTCGATACAGGGTTTGATTTTTGAAAATGTTTAGGACCGGGCTCATACAAGCTGCCTACGTATCCCATAACTAGGGGAATTCAGTTCCAACGTAGTTCCATGCGCTTTGTTTGTGAAAAATGTTTTTTTAATTTTTGTGAAAACATTGAGATCCAAAGTCGAAGAGAAAAATACTTTAGCTTTGGGCGTTGTATTTTCTCAAGTGGGACTTTGTGAAGATCTTGTGCTCATTTTTATTTTAAAAAAATGCCCCTAATGTTGACTAGGAGTTTTTGGTTTAAGAGTCAACTCAGAGTGTGATTAACTCCCTTTTTGATGTATATATGCAATGAATGTATGCGATGTGATGTGAAATGAAATGTCTATCAACTTCTTTCGATAATTGATAGTGGTGACCGCACCCTGGATGGGCTGCCTACGTACTCTCGAGAGAGATTAGGTCTGACGTAGTTCACAACTTGTGAAGTTATGAACTTTGGTTATATGTAATGTGTATGTAATGCAAAATGTCTATCAACTTTTATCGTTAATTGATAGTGGTGACCACACCCTAAATGAGTTGCCTACGTACTCTCGAGAGAGATCAGGTCTGACATATTTCACAACTTGTGAGTTATGAACTTCAGTGTATGTAATGAATGCATGTGGTGTGAAATGAAATGTCTATCAACTTCTTTCGATAATTGATAATGGTGACCGCACCCCAGATGGGTTACCTACGTACTCTCGAGAGAGATCAAGTCTCACGTAGTTCACAACTTGTGAAGTTATGAACTTTGGTTATATGTAATGTGTATGTAATGCAAAATGTCTATCAACTTTTGTCGTTAATTGATAGTGGTGACCGCACCCTGAATGGGTTACCTACGTACTCTCTCTCGAGAGAGATCAGGTCTAACGTAGTTCACAACTTGTGAGTTATGAACTTCAGTGTATGGGATTCAACACGCATGCTTTAGACGAAGTATCTTTTGAGCATGTCGACATTGAAGGGTTCTGAGAGTTCTTCTCCATCCAAGGTGGTCAATCTCGTGGCGCCGCCTAAAAAGACCTTCTTGACGAGGTAGGGTCCTTCCCATGGTGTTTGGAATTTCCCTCCAGGGTCTAGTATCCGTAAGTTCTTCTTTAGGACTAGATCTCCTTCTTGAATGTTCCTAGGTTTCACCTTCTTGTTGAAACCTCTAGTCAATCTTCTCTGGTATGCTTGCGTGTGACATAATGCATCTAACCTCTTGTCTTCCATAAGGGCTAGATGATTGTACCGTGACTTACACCAATCTTCCTCCACTATTTGTGTCTCGAGTAAAACTCTTAAAGTAGGCACTTCGATTTCGATAGGTTGCACTACATCCATTCCGTAGACCAATGCAAATGGTGTTTCTCCCGTTGACGTTCGAATGGTTGTTCTATATCCCCATAAGGCGCATGGAAGCTTCTTGTGCCAATCCTTGTACGTATGAGTCATCTTCTTGATGATGGTGATGATGTTCTTGTTGGCTGCCTCTACCGCGCCATTGGTTTGAGGACGATAAGGTGAGGATTTGTGGTGTTCAATCCTGTATTCATCTAGTACTTTGAGTACTTCTCCTCGGAAGTGTCCACCATTGTCTGAGATCAAGGCATTAGAACTCCATAACGTGTAATGATGTTCTTTCGTATGAACTTGGGAACATGTGATGACTTGAGAACCTTGTATGATTGAGCTTCGACCCACTTTGTGAAATAATCGATAGCTACAAGGATGAATTCGTGTCCGTTTGAAGCGTGAGAATAAATTTTTCCGATGATATCTATTCCCCATGTCGAGAATGACCATGGTGAAGTCATGTTGTAAAGTAGAGATGCCGGGGTGTGTTCCAAGTTCGCGTAAACTTGACATTGATGACACTTCTTAACATATTCTACACATTTTTGTTCCATGTTTTTCTAGTAATAGCCAAAGCGAATGATCTTCTTAGCGAGTGCTGATCCGTTCATGTGTGGGCCACATGTTCCTGCGTGTACTTTCTCCATGATCTGTGATGCTTGAGGTTGGTCGATGCATATCATGTTCTGACCGTCAAAGGAGCGTCGATATAACTTTTCTGCGAGTAGCACGTAGTTGGTTGCGTATTGGCGTAGAGCTCTCCTCTTTTTCTTTTGAAAGTGTGAAGGATACTCTCCATGCTCAACGTACTTCTGTAGAGGTTCGAACCAAAGTTTGGGCGCCACTTTGGTGTTGTCAATCGTCCTCTTCTCAAAGTCTCATTTTTGTTTATGACAAATCTTCAAATGCTTGATTTTGATTCCTTCCAGGATTTGTGTCATGGCTGCTAACGTGGCCAAAGCGTCCACGAATCGATTCTGACTTCTCAAAGCATGTGTGAATGTTACATGTTCAAACTTTTCCATTAGAGTCGATAAGTGTTGATGGTAGGGTTTGAGGTTCTCTCCTTTGACTTGCCTTTCACCATTAGCTTGTGAAATGACTAAATTTGAGTCTCCTACTACCTCCAGACGTCTCGCTCCTTTTTCATGAGCAATCTTCAAGCCAGAGATGCACGCTTCATACTCTGCCTCATTGTTCATCACTTGATATTCGAGCTTGACTGAGATTGGGTTTTATGTTCCCATAGGATCAATGAGTAGTATTCCGATGCCATAACCTTGTTTTCCTGAAGCTCCATCGAATAATAGCTTCCAGGTTGTAGGGTTAATAGTCATCACTTCGTTGTCTGGGAATGCTAACTCCTCTTCGTCTGCAACTTCGATTGGTTGGTCTGCGAGGAAATCTGCTACAACGCTCCCCTTGATAGATTTCTGAACTATGTACACGATGTCGTACTATGATATTATCATCATCCATTTAGCTAATCTCGGAGACCAAAGCGTTTTCTGGAATAAATGACGAATTGGATCGAGTCTTGATACTAACTTGACTGTGTGGGCTTGCATGTAATGCCTTAGCCTCTTGGTGACCCAAGCTAAGGCCCAACACACCTTTTCTACTGGCGAGTAATTAAGTTCATAGTCTGTCATACGCTTGCTTATGTAGTAGACTGTGACTTCCATCTTTTCCTCGTTTTCTTGGGCCAATAGACTATCCATTGCGTTTTCCGTGACTGTAAAGTATAGGATTAGCGGTACGCCTGGTCTTGGCGGCATCAAAATAAGAGGATCCTTGAGGTATCCCTTTATCTTCTCGAATGCGTTCTGACAAGCGTCATTCTAGACGAATCTTTCATTTTTCCTTCAAAGTTTAAACAAAGGATCACATGTCATAGTCAACTTGTTTATGAATCGACTTATATACTGGATCTTTCCTAGAAAACCTCGCACTTCTTTCTCGCTTCGTGGAGGTGGCATTGTCATGATCGCTTCTATCTTGCTCGGATCAACCTCAATTCTTCTTTGCGTGATTAAGAAGCCTAACATCTTTCCTGCTGTCACTCCAAATGTGCACTTCTTTGGGTTGAGCCAAAGTTGGAACTTCCTAATGCGTTGTAAGAATTTGTTAAGATTTTGGATGTGCCCTTCTCGATCTTTTGATTTGAAAATCATATTGTCGACATAGACTTCTACTTTCTTGTGTATCATATCGTGAAGAATCATCGTGGCAGCTCGTTGATACGTTTCTCTTGCGTTCTTCATCCCGAAAGGCATGGCTCGATAACAAAATGTTCCGACTTCTATGATGAACGTTGTCTTCTCCTTATCTTCTGGAGCCATTAGTACTTGGTTGTAGCCTGAGAATCCGTCCATGAATGATAGGAATTGATGGCCTGCTACATGATCCACCAGCACGTCGATGTGTGGTAGTGGAAAACTGTCTTTAGTGCTTACTTTGTTGAGATCTCGATAGTCTAAACACACTCAGATCTTTCCATCTTTCTTTGCGACTGGGACTACATTGGCAATCCACTCTGGGTAATCTACCACTTCGAGGAATTCTGGTCGAGCTGTTTCTGAACTTCCTCCTTGATTTTGTCTACAATATCTGCCTTCATTCTTCGGAGCTTCTGCTTCACCGGTTTTGCGTATTCGTAAAGTGGTATGCAGTGTTGGATGATGGATGATTTCTGGATCAATACTTGTCATATCTTTATAGGACCATGCAAAAAAATATTTATTTGTTTTTAAAAGTTTAGTTAAATTTTCTCATTCTAAATCATTTAAACCTTTACCGATTAAAACAATTTAAGGCTATTCTTCTGTGTTAAGATTTATTTCAATTGTTTCTTCTACAGTGGACAAATTCTCTTGTTGTTCTAAGTAATGTTTCATGTTGCAAGTTAATTCTGACTCGAATGTTATGTCCGCGATTGTAAAATTAGAAATTATTACTTCATTATGAAAAGCATTGTTCAAAATGTTAGAAAAAATATTGTTATCGAGGATTAAATAAGCTGAAAAATAGATTGTCCATTTTAAATCGTTATCAATTGATTTTAGCCTTAGGTACTGGGATGATCTCGATGTCGATCAAATCTTGAATCTTGTGTTTAAGAGTGAAACAGAAATCGGTGGAATGCCCTCTAGTCTGGTGATATCCGCACCACTCATTTGCAAATTTGCCCATTACTTCTCTCTCGGGTTCTAGTGTTAACGTTTGAATCAACTTCTTCTGCAACAAGTTCCTTAAGGCCATCGACATTGACATCCCCAAGTCGTCAAATTTTCTACGAGGTGGAGTAGTAGTGGCACTCCTTGCTTGTGATGATTGTTGACTTTGTGTAGGAGAAATGGGTTCTCTTGATGAGCATTTTGTTCTTGAGTTTGATGTTCTTGCATGAATCTTGTTTTGAATAGACCTTTCTACAGCTTTCCAACCATCCATGATTGCCCTGCTTACCCTTTCTCTTTATTCTTGCATGCTCTTTGGTATGGGGGGTTCAATTGTTGCATAAGTTTTGATATCTATTGTGAGGTCTTCAAGCTGTTGCCCCAATTGTATTAGCGTATCACGAAGATCGTCTAGCTTTAGATGAACTGACTCATTGAACCTTCTTAGTGGATTAGTCATTGTAAATGATGATTGAATATGAGTATGTTATGTTCTAGAGAACAAAGTTAATTCGAACCCTTTTATCAAATAAAACAAGCAATGCGTTGCTCGTATGCACATAATCCCTAACACGCAATAGACGCTTAATTTACCCATTCACAATATATAACATGTAGAAAAGGATGAGTAAAATAGAATGAGTTATTTTATTTAAATCCTAAGTGTTATGGATAAAATCACAAACTCAAGTCATAAAATAAAATATGAAAAGAAAACAAGCATCCCTCATCCTTTCGTTACAATGTCGCTCATGTATCTTCATAAGGAGATTTACATTTTAAGCATAAAGAAATCTAGTCTAAGTCTTTGAATCTTGAAGTTTATTCGTCTTTCTTGATCGTCTTTGCACCTCATGCGTCTCTCTTGATCGTCTTTGTGTCTCACGCATTTTCCTTTATTAAATCTTACACTTAGAATCTGAGTAGTAAAGACACAAAGAAAGAGAACTAGTTAAATTAGATTCCTCTAGCTTTTCTAGGTTTCCTTGATTTTATTCCTTTAAAGTTATTAAGTTTATCCTCAAACTTTCGAAATTATTCACATGTTTCATGACATTTTAAAACTTTGAATGGATAAATTGAGCGCCTAGAAATATTTATATCCATACTTGTATTTATCATATATAGTAGTCAAGTAAAAGGCTTCGTGACGTGGCTTTGTTGCTCGACAGGACGAGACGAGACAACGACTTGGTAGAATTGGCTTTTTGGTTTTTTTTGTTATAAAGTTGGAAATGGCTTAAGAGAGAGTTGTTCCACCGACAAGGATACTATCCCAAAAGGGATCTCTCGATGTAAGGGGAGCTCTCAATTGGACATCCCCCTCACCTCTATTTCAAAATCCCTCATTTTCAATAGTAGGGGATATTTGAAAAGAAGAGAGGGTTAATCCGTGTTTTTTCCTATTGTTTTTCTCAACTCTCCTATCACACAAAAGCCTTCAAGGCATAGGGTTAAAGGTGTCATTCACATTGACTACCCTTAACACATAAAATATAGATGTGTGAGCTTCATCCAACGATGTATACCCACACACCTCCACATTGGAGCTCCAAGTTTCATACAAATATTCAAGTAATGTGAACATGGAGTATGAATTAAAGCGTAAGAAAGTTTAAATACATGACCAAAATTACTTTGAAGTCAAACGTCGCATGTCCCCAGTAGAGTCGCCAGAACACTGTGATCGATTTTTTTAAAAAAAATATTTTTTGATCAACTATTTTGAAAATTTTTGGACACTCTTAAAAAAAATTTGAATTTTGAAAAAGTGAGGGGAATTAATTTTAATGTTAAAAAAAAATTAAGTTTTAAAAACGAGGCTTTGTAGACAACTCCATAACTTACCTTCCCGTTGAATCTGGGAGAGATTGAGAGTTTTTTAATGGAAGTATGTCATAAGCCTTTTTTAACTTTTTTTCAATATTAATTAACCTCACGACTAGATAGTCTCCACCTAATTTCAAAAATTATGAAATTAATAGATGTGAGTTCGACGTTTGGTTATGTGTGAGAAAGAGTTTTTTAGACGCTATGTTCCACAACGCCCCTAAGGTCTCTACTAATTAATTTTGGATACTTTTTTAAATTTCTTATGCTTTACATTTTAGAATGTTTTCCATTTTAAAAATTTAAAGGGTTTGCATGAGAAAAAAAAATAAAAAAAATAAATAAGGATAAAAGAGAACTAAAACAAACAAAACTTTACAAAGAAAACAAATTGTTTTTTTATTTATATTTTTTTACTTAGGGTTCTTCAAATTCAAATGGCCCTTAAAGTTTTACAAAAGTTTATTAATATATAATTCAACATTATCTTAGATCTAATTATTCAAATAATAATAATATAATAATAAAACTGTACAAAAAAATTTTCTTTTATTATTTTTTACTTAGGGTTCTTCAAATTCAATGGTCCGTAAAGTTTTATAAAAATTTATTAATTTATAATTCAATATCTTAGATCTAATTATTCAAATAATAATAATAATAATAATAAAACTGTACAAAGAAAACAATTTTTTTAACCTCTTATTTACATTAAACTTTCTGTTTTTTAGTTATATTTTATTTACATGTTAAGTATGTTATTAATGTTTACATAAATCATACATAAAGTTAAAGACCTAATTAGCTAATAATCATACATACAATCATATTATATAATCGAAAAACCAAAAGCAATCTTATTATATGAAGACAAAAACTAAAGGTGAAGTCAAGAAACTTACAAAGATGGTTGCTTTCTTGACTCAAGTGGATGAAATCTTTTATTTCAAAGGGCAGCCTAAGGTCACTTGAATATTAAAATTTGGGGTCTTGAAAAGAAAAAGAATGTCACGTGCAATGTGAAAAGAGGTGTTAAGAGGGGTATTTATATGCAAAACTATGAAACTCTAGGGCCCAAAGGCCCATTTAACACACTTTACCGTTAGAAAGAAAAACTATTTCAAACATTTACAAATGTTTAAAATAATTGATCAATCTCCACTTGACATGTCACTAAATGTCAAGTTTTCATCTAATGGGATTTAAGCTTTTAATAATAATGATGTAATACTTGGTCATTTTAATTTTTAATTAAAAAATAATGACCAAGCCTTCATGCTCACGGTTAAATCTTTCTTTCTTGCAACTTCTTTTTTATTTTTGAATCTTCCCTTTCTCTCTTTGACCGTACTTCTTCCTTCATCTTTTTTTAACTCACGGTTGTGGATAGATTTCACGTTCTTCAAACAATTACAGAAATCAATTTTATTATTATTAATTATTCCTACGTTTAAGGAACAAATATAATTATAATAAAATGCTAACTAACTTAAAAAATAAAATTGCAAAACCTAATCTAACAATCTAATCTAACAAGGTACTTAATACATATTTTGTAAAATATATATTTTAAGTACTCAATGTAATTAATTAAATAAAACCCTAAATATTCTAAGTATAATAACTTCCCTAAGTGTTGTAACATAGACAAATTACTACCTTAACTTATTAAGAATTCAAAATCAATTATTTTCGAAACTCAATTGTTCTAAAAATAATCGTCTTTAAAATAAAAATAAATTGTGCAATAAGCCCGTGAATGAATTCGTGAAACTTGTATAGGCTCGGATTTATTAAAAGCATAAACTATAAAATTGGCGGGGTAAAAATGAGTGTCTACAAGGATGGATAGATTTTACGAGGCCCTTTGATGAATCATGGGGCAACATCCATGTTCGTGTGAAGGTTATCCATTGAGCTGTTTGAATCATCTCCCAATAGTTTAGAAAAAGTTAGGGTTTGGATTAATAGACCATTTAAGTTAAAAAAAATAAATGGTTGAAAGACTACCTTTATGAATCGACTGGAAATATGGTGAAATTCTAATTTGTCCCTCGACGACCATGAGAATATTTTGCAAGCTAAAATTGCTCAAAAAGAAATCAAAGGCGAGAGGACTAGTTCTAGAGCCTCATCTACAAAAAAAAGTTGAATTAATGAAATCCAAACTATTTGATTTAATGGAAAAAGTAACAAAGAACCTATTTAAAAGGTGGTTAGAATGGAATACGAGAGATGAAGTAAACAATAAAGAAAGACACAGATTTAACGTGGATCACTAAGATAAAACTTAACTACGTATACCTAAAAAAATGAATATTATTGAGAAGATCAGAACAAAGATAATAACATAACAAACTAGGTTATGCCAATAATTTATATAACATTTAGTTTTTGAAACCCTAACAAATACATAACCAATACAAAGCTCATTAATAAAGCTCAAATGTTTATTCAACAAATCTCCACATTGACTTGAATTCTCTTAGATGTCCTAGTTACATTAATCAATTCCTAAATGACCCAAATATATTAGTCAATTTCAGATATTCCAAATGCATTAGTCAATGCCTATATGTTTTATATTCTCTCTCTTCTAGAATTACCCCTAAGGCATCTTAACAATTTATGAGTTAAGCAAGTCCAAATAATGTTGAAACTTATTATGAGGAACCAACTTGGTGAATATATTAGCATAATTGTCAGCAACTCATACTTTCTTCACCTTTATCCCCTTCTCCTCCTCAAGAAATTATAAATCACGTCAATATGTTTAGTCCGTTGATGACGAAACTGATTCTTGGCTAAACTTATAGTACTTAGACTTTCATAGAAGACATTATCCTGATCCTGATGTAAACCTAGATCACTAACTAGTCTTTTTAACCATATTCCCTTTTTAGTAGCTTTAGTCAATTTAATGTACTATGCTTCATGTACGCTGTTTTCTATTCGAATTTTATCCCTTTTTAAACGTGAAATGATCTGTTCTTAATGAGTATGTATTCTCTATGATAGGCAGGACCCGTGCATTTTTTATAAAATATTTTTTTCTATAGAAGTTATTTTATAGAACCCATTGACTTACTTTCATTTCAAATCTCATAAAAAGTAGATAAGAAGACTATCTATGTAGGATGTTTTTCCTATATTTTGAGATGAGGAACCAAAATAGAGTTCTATATCTTAGATTTTTAGGATTAGCCAATGCAATTTTTAGATCACTACGCATGAAAGTGTAATAGCTAATTGACTTTAAGAGTCACCACTTTAGTTTACTTTACAAAGAAACTATTGGAAACAAAATCTGAATATTCACGGATTAAGGGTCCGATGCTTGTTTACGCATCAAGAAAGGGTCGTAACGCCATGTCTTATGCACCTGTTTGAAGGATATTCTCTACTCAAATATTGTCGGTCATTGTGTTTGTGAAGGTTTGTTACATGTTGCATTTTGAGTTCAAAATTCTTTTGCTAGTGTATATATTATCCTTGTGTCTAACCTATTATTGCTTAAAGATTATTCTAAGCTTTAATTAGAATTAGACAAATGTTGATATTAATATATTAGAATTCTCTTGATTATCATTATCATGTCTTAAGTCTGTTTAGAAAGAAACCTTATTCTTAGTTCAGAGATGACTCTAAACTCTCGTTAGGTTTCTCTTAGACACAATAAGATATAATGAAATCTTGAATGCACCTCGGACACTCGTCGACAACAATGTGAATTCGCAGATTTGAATGTTGCTTGAATGTTTGTTTACCAAGTTTGAACTATGAATCCTTGTAGGAAAGAAGTCCACGAGTGTAGAACAAACTATAATATTAATTAGGATAGAGTTCATGAGTGTAAGGGGATGTGGATTAAAGATTTGAGGGGAATTGGAGCCCCGTTCATGACACAACCGAAATCAATAACTTTTCCAAAGATGTTAAATTTTATTTAAAAGTCTTTGTGCATGTCAAACATATGTTTTAGGAGCACTTTGCACTAGAGTTTAGATTTTTCGGAGCTACATGACTCCCGATATGACACTAATAATGTGAGTGTTTTTTCAAAATTGCTCTAAAAATTCTGAATTTTTTTGTGGAGCTAAAAATGATTTTCTAGACCATATATATAAATTTTGCAACAAATTGAAAGCCCAAGATATGAGCGTTTGAAAGTTAGGCCGTTTTCTAAACAGATTCTAAAAATTATGGGAAAATATTATTTTGTATAAAATAATATTTTTAATCATTCCTAAATTTTTGTATTTTTTCTTAAATGATTTATAGGCTCTAATTAATGAAACAAGGTTGTTTGCTGTGAAAATGAACCAAAAGCCTTATAAAATTTCAAAATGATTGAAATTAAAATTTATAGCCAAAATTGGACAAATATAAAGTTCAAAGGCTGAATTGAACATGATTAAATAGTCCAACAGTCAAAACATTTCAGAATTATTCAAAATAATTTGAAATTGGATGTTAAAAGAGTCGAGTGATCAAATTGCACATATACAAAAAGTGAGGGGTTACCAAATTAATTAATTTAATTCAGAATTAAAGTTCTAAGGAGAATTTAAAGTCTCTAAATACTTGAGGGCCAAAGTGAATGCGCCTCAAAAGTTTTGGAATCCAGAAATAACAAAACTGTAAAATATGTAGCTGCAGTTTGTAGTCTTCTTTCGGTTATTTTCATCTTCCTTCGATAGTTCCCGATGTCGCAGCCTTGTAGAGATTCGCCTAACTTTGAGTGCTTGAAAGTTGTCTTAAAATTATCTCACAATTTATCGGCGCCTAACTTTTGGAAGATAATGAACAAAATCAGCAATGAAGAACATAATAAAGCTCTACCTCCAGATCAAAAATCTGATTTCTTGAAGGAAGCTCCGAATCGCCTCGCCATTGCTTCATTTGGTGGAGTTTCAAAAGTAACACTTAGGTTTAGTTTTCTCCAGAATTGAAGTTGGTGTACTTACATCAGGTTGTTGGACTGCATAGACTACCTTAGCTGTCGAATGGAGACTCGATATCGGTGCCATTCGAACAGGCTTTGTCTTAGCTTTTCAACCATAGGTAACAATATAATTATGAAGCAATATGGATCAACTTATGAATTTCCAACTGCAAGCATGTTCGGTTTGATCTTGTTATGGTTATCGTATTGCATCGCCAATTTCTTGAGGTTAAGAGATCTGATTCGAATCATGATTTAAATAAGACTTGTAAGGACTCTTCAAGATTTCTAAAACATCCAAGATCATCCAAAACCATCAAATGTAACGATCTGTGTGAATTTTTAAAGTTAAAAGATCCTTATTGTTTTTTCTTCAACAAAATAATGCCAAATAAGAGGCATTTAAGCAATTTTCAATTATAGCATGCTCCTGATGTCAGAGTGGCGTCATCCGTTTATTTGAAAAACCTTAGACGCGCGGGTGCTCTTGCGTTGACTTTCGTTGACCCAGCCTTGACCCGTCTAGTTTGACTTGGTTTTGACTTTTTTCCTTTCGTAAGCCTTTTTCACAAAATTGAAAAATAATATTATACTCAAAATTCATAATTTTCCAAACCAGTTAACTTGAACGTATTAGGTCTCTCAAATTCTGATATTTTATGAAAAGTGGTGTTTGGGGTGCAAAAGCAAGCCTAAAATAGGTGGTTTGTACATTATGTACAATAGTAATATTATACTCAAAGTTCATGATTATCCAAGCCTATCAATCTGAAGGTGTTGGATCATCTGAAATATGAGTATTTTTTACAATAGGCATTTGGACTATTCTTCAAGGGTCATTTTAAGCTATTTCTGAAAATTGTCTTCTAACTTTTGTTCTCATGGTCCAATAATATATAATAATCATTATACTAGACCGTGCAAATTTATTTTAATTTTAAGGGTATAAAAATGAGGTTTCTATAGATTTCCACTATTGGACAAAGTTTGAAGAAAAAGATTTTTGTTTTGCAAAACGTGTGTCCAAGCTTGATCAAATAGGCACCAATTTCGTAAACTCAAAATGTAAAATGTCAAACTAGAGAAGGATAGAGGCAACTTGGAGCTGTGCATTTTTCGTTATTCTTTACCTTACTTGGCAACATGTGCTTAAGAAATCATGCATATCATTAGCAAAACTCCTGCAAAGTACTTGTAAGTAGTAATAACACATGCAATCATAATATCGTTATTTTCAAAGAAATAAGTTTTTAAACTTGTTGTGTTTTATTTCCATGTAGGGTCAATAACAAACTATTCTTCATCCATGCATTTGTTCGTAGAGACTCTACGAACATCTACAAAGCGATGCTTTTTGGAAGTTCTACTCATTGGATAAATTTGAGAGATACATTTGGAGTAGTAACACTTGTAAAGACAATTTATAATAAACCAACAATCATGAGTTGCGGTGTATCTTGTGTTTCGTCGATTACCTAGTCGTAGCGATCGAGAAATGATATTAACGACAGGGGTGAAAGCCGAGTTATGATGATCGATATTTACGCTGAGATGAGAAGTTCATATATTTGTTCATAGAGACTCTACGAACATCTACAAAGTGATGCTTTTTGGAAGTTCTACTCATTGGATAAACTTGAGAGATACCTTTGGAGTAGTAAACCTTGCAAAGACAATTTATAATAAACCAACAACCATGAGTTGTAGTGTATCTTGTGTTTCGTCGATTACCTAGTCGTAGCGACCGAGAAATTATATTGACGATAGGGGTGAAGGCCGAGTCATGATGATCGATATTTTCGCTGAGATGAGAAGTTGATGTATTTGTTCGTAGAGACTCTATGAACATCTATAAAGCAATGCTTTTTTTGAAGTTCTACTCATTGGATAAATTTGAGAGATACCTTTGGAGTAGTAACACTTGCAAAGACAATTTATAATAAACCAACAACCATGAGTTGTAGTGTATCTTGTGTTTCGTCGATTACCTAGTCGTAGTGACCGAGAAATTATATTGACGACAGGGGTGAAGGCCGAGTCATGATGATCAATATTTACGCTAAGATGAGAAGTTGTTGTATTTGTTCGTAGAGACTCTACAAACATCTAGAAAGCGATGCTTTTTGGAAGTTCTACTCATTGGATAAATTTGAGAGATACCTTTGGAGTAGTAACACTTGAAAAGATAATTTATAATAAACCAACAACCACTAGTTGTGATGTATCTTGTGTTTCGTCGATTACCTAGTCGTAGCGATCGATAAATTATATTGACGATAGAGGTGAAGGCCGAGTCATGATGATCGATATTTATGCTGAGATGAGAAGTTGATATTGTCTATCAAGGTTTTAATTATTCCGAAATAATGAATGTCTACCAATGACCACACTATTTCAATTTAGGAACACCAAGTTCTCATATCTACAAGATGATGAGAGAATGTTGGGAAATATGAGTTCTCATATCGATGCAATGATGAGAGACTGATAGGCAAACATTGAGCTCTCGTATCGATGCTATGATGAGAGACTCTTGGGGTATACCGAATTCTCATATTGAAGAGATGATGAGGAACTACCGGGCAAATACTGAGTTCTAACATCAATGCGATGATGAGAGACTGCCAAGGAATACTAAGTTCTCATATCACAAAGATAATGAGGAATTCCTAGGGAAACATGAGTTCTCATATCAAATAGATGATGAGGAAACATTGACGACACTAAGTTTTCATATCGATGTGATGACGAGAGACTTGTAAGGAAACATGATCTCATATCGATGCAATGATGAGAGACGATTTAAAAAACCTTAATTTCTCATATTAGTGTGATGATGAGAAACTGTTGGGAGAAAATGAGTTCTCATATCGATGCAATGATGATAGAATATTGAATAAATAACGAGTTCTCATATCGATGTAATGATGAGAGACTATTGGGTAAACACTAAGTTCTCATATCGATGCAAATATGAGAGACTGTTGAGGGAATATAAGTTCTCATATCGATGCTATGATGAGAGACTACCGAGGAATACTAAGTTCTCATATCGAATAGATGATGATGAACTATTGAGGACACCGAGTTCTTATATTGATGCGATAATAAAAGACTACTAAGGAAATAATGAGTTCTCATATCGATGTGATGATAAGAGTTTGATGGGAAAACACTAAGTTCTCATATCAATGTGATGATGAGAAACTGTTGGGAAAAAATGAGTTCTCATATCGATGCAACGATGACAGAATGATGGATAAACACTGAGTTCTCATATCTATATAATGATAAAAGACTTCTGCTTGTTTCCTGATCCCTTTATTGGGATCAACACATAACCTTAACTCATGAATATCCATTTGATGAAATTCATGATAAAGTAAGATGATATAAACACATTATCCTTTTGCCATAGAAAATTGATAATTTTCAAGAACATATAATCTGATGTTGTTTTCTAAAACTTCATTTCAGGTCTTAACAAAGATCCGACATTGTCTTAGAAAATTAGAGGATGAATCTAACACACAAATATTATGGATCCAAGTATCCATGACCAGGCAATGCAAGCCAGGTGCATATAGAGAGTAATATCATGTCTCTTATTTCAATATGACATATCAAAAGTGGTTCTTAAGATTTCATCTCAAATCTTGGCAAAGATCTATCATTTTCTTAGAGAAAACCGAAGATGAATCTAGCAC
Organism: Impatiens glandulifera; assembly: GCF_907164915.1. NCBI lineage: Eukaryota > Viridiplantae > Streptophyta > Magnoliopsida > Ericales > Balsaminaceae > Impatiens > Impatiens glandulifera. The sequence continues at coordinate 36,738,140 of NC_061863.1, read as the reverse complement.
GCAAAGGTTGTAGATCCATTTAATCGTGACCTAGCTAATTGAACTAGGTGTATTTAAAGAGAAATATCATGTCTCTTTGTTCCACTATAACATCTTGAAAGATGATTCCTAAGACTTCATATTAGTTCTTGGAAAAAATCTATCATTGTTTTAGTTAAAACCAAAGATGAATCTAGCACGCAAAGGTTATAGATCCATTTAATTGTGACCTAGCCAATCAAACTAGGTGCATATAGTGAGTAATATCATGTCTATTTTTCTACTATGACATCTCAAAATATGATTCCTAAGAGACACTGGTGTTCAAGAACCAATTTTATATTGCAAAGATTCCAAGAAAAGAATTTTATGAAGGTAATAATTACAAATGTTGAAGAGGAGTGCCTAACTTGGAGTAGGGCAATAATTACAAACGTTGCTTGGGGAAATTCTATGAAGGTAAATTGAGTATTCTCTAGTTTTGTTATTATAGTATATGGTATGAACTAGAAACAAAATATGAGAATAATGCCGGTGGTGTTCCGATGATTCTATGCATGCTTCAAAACAAACGTCCTAGTATGAACTTGGGTATTTTGATTTTATGATGCATGAATACATGTTTGGATAAGGACCATAGAATTAAAATGTATTTTTAGCAAGAACTTGTAATAATGAATGCATATTCTCAAACTCAAGACTCTTAGTATGAACTATAGTGCTTCATAATTTTCATGATGTAGAATGTATAATTTTCTCTGGGCCAGAATGATGCATGCTCGAAAATTCCCCTAGTGAAGACTAGAGTAATTTTCTTTTTTAACGTAGAAGTTAGTGAAGATTTTGATCTCATCATTGCATAATTAGTTTTGGATCAAAATATCTTTAGCGTTTTAAGACTCGTGAAAAGTTCTAGACCGTTTTAGAGGAGATTGAGTTCAACTAACTTTGTTTTTCCGATATGAATGGAATTACCTAGAGTAAGTTCTCAATTGTATGCAAGCTATCGATTTTAGAAATGTTTATTTTGATAACCAAAGTTTGACTCTTAGTGAAGATTTCGATTTTTTGCATAGTTTATCTTTCGGGCCTAACATTTCAGAATTTCATTTACTTCCGCTTGCTTTTTCTTTTTTTCTCATATTTTTAAAAGAAGAAAATCCTTGAAAAACTTGAGCTTGAGAGAGTTTATATTCGGGGTGTATCTAATATGACTTGCGCACTTAGTGAGACTACCTAGTGACTAATTCGACATCTTAACCTCGTGGAGTATCTTGTAACGACCAATGTGTATTTAGTAGAATTTGTACGCCTAACGAGATTGCCCATCGAAGAATTAACTAACTCTACCAAAACAGAAGTGAGTAAGACACCTAGAGTATATCTAACAGAATTTGTATGCCTAGCAGAATTGCCTAATGACACATTTAGTACCTCAACCAACACGGAATGTTTGATTTTTTTTAGTATCATCAGTTTTTCCATAAAGTTGGAACACCTAGATATATTGCTTAGTGACGATTTTGTTGTCTTAATCTTTTGATAAATATTTTACTCGATGACATTTTTATTTATTTGCTATGAGTTTCAAGTTAATTTCTCTTTTTATCTTCTTTTCTTTATAAAAGTTAGACAATTTTTGTAATCTTCTTAGCTAACAAACTATTCTTTTCATTTTTACTTAGTTTCTATGCGACTAGGGTTAGAATGTCGGCGGTTTTGTAGATTATAGAAAATTTTAAGTGGTTTGTAAGACATATGAAGGAACTAAAACATTTAATCCTTCACACAAGATTTATTGAGGTTTTCAAACTCGCTTTGCCCCTAAAAACGGTCCCTTGTTTAAGATTCAGTCTTAAACTTTATTCGTTTCACCGTGTCATATATGATCTTCAATGGGATATAACTTGATCTTCTTCACTTCCGAACGATAAGACTTCCGCAAATTTAACCGAACCTATTTGATAGGTTTCCTACATATCCTAATGGAAGATGAATCAGGTCTAAAGGTAGTTCAATTTTTTTTTTCTGAAATCGAAAGCAATGATTTGAAAATCTAGACCTTAGCATGATGTTGAAGGGTTTTTAAAAACAAATTTTTGAACGATCACTAGCCAATAGTTGTGATTCATGTGATGATATGCAATGCACTCTTGATCGTGTGGATGATTCATGTGATGCAATTCATGTTTATTCACTTTTCTACAAGAATGCCCCTTGTATGAACCGGGGTCTTGGATTTTCATTCCTAGAGAGGAAAAAATTGGATGGATAAAACCTGCTGGGAAACTGCCTACATATCCATGTGAATAAGAAATTAGATGCACATGTAGTTCGGATGAGGATCGAAAACTACAATGGAAAAAGAGTTACCTTAGCGTTCAGAGTAGAAGGACTTCAACGAGATTTTGAGGTTTCCACCTTAGAGACCCTGAACTAAGACCCTGAAGAGTTTCATGGAAAGCTAAAAAAATGACTACCTTAGTATTTTGAATTGAAGGATTTTAAAGGAATTCGAGACTTCCACCTTAGCAATGATGAAGGGTTTCATGGTTAGAGCAATTAGACTACCTTAACATTTGGAGTTGAAGTATTTAAAAAAGTATTTTGAGGTTTCCATTTTAGAAATGCTGAAGAATTTTGGACAACTAAAAAGGATTACCTTAGCGTTCAGAGCTGAAGGATTTCAAAAGGATTTTGAGGTTTCCACCTTAGAGATGCCAAAGAGTTTCGTGGAAAGCTTAACAGGCTCCCTTAACAGGCTCCCTTAACATCTCAAGTTAAAGAATTTTAAAGAGACTTTGAAGCTTCCACCTTAGCAATGTTGAAGAGTTTCATGGAAAACTCAAAAAGGCTATCTTAGCGTTCAAAGCTTAACGATTTTAGAAAAATTTTGAGGCGTTCACATTAGCAATACAAAAGGGTTTCATGATCACCTCAAAGGACTACCTTCACGTTCAAAGCTAAAGGATTTAAAGGCATTTTTAGGTTTCCACCTTAGAAATGTTGAAGGGTTTAAAGGACTAACTTAGCATTCGGAGCTGAAGAATTTGAAAGGGATTTTGAGGCTTCCACTTTATCAATACTGAAGAGTTTCATGGCCAACTCAACTGTACTACCTTAGAATTCAAACCTGAAGGATTTGAAAAGAATTTTGAGGCTTCCACCTTAGAAATGCTAAAGGGTTTCATTGAAAACTCAAAAGGCTACTTTAATATTTGGAGCTGAAAGATTTCTAAAGGATTTTGAGGCTTTCACCTTAGAAATTTTTAAGGATTTCATGGAAAACTCAACAGACTACTTCAACGTTCAGAGTGGAAGGATTTTAAAGGGATTTTGAGGCTTTCACCTTAGCAATGCTAAAGGGTTTCATGGCTAGCTCAATTGGACTACCTTAGTGTTCAGAGCTAAAGTATTTTAAATGAATTTTGAGGCTTCCACATTAGAAATGCTTAAGGGTTTCATGAAAAATTCAAAAAGGCTAATAAGAGTTTGGAACTAAAGTATTTTTAAGGGATTTTAGGTTTCCACCTTAGTAATGTTGATGGATTTGATGACCAACTCAAAAGGACTACCTTAACGTTCAAAGTTGAAGGATTTCAAAGGGATTTTCAACATCTTCATAATAAAAAATAGATCAAGAGACCAAATACCACGAGGATATATAAACATTATTAACCACTAGGTTAAAGGGTAACACCTAAGAAGGTTTTGATACATTTTTTTCATAAAAATAGGAATCCAATAAATGATCCATGAGAATTTGTCTTTAGTGCAAAGATTAGAAAACTAAATACATCATTATTTAAAATTCTCTAAATGAAATTTGTGTTTTCTTTCATTCATCATCGTATTGGGGAAAGATCTGCAACAACTGGATTAGATATGTAGATGACTTTCATGCTAGGACGCTCCTAGTGTGGACTAGAGTCTTAGCTTGCAGTCCATGAGGGAAACTTGTGATAATAAGTGAACAAGATACTCATTGTGCATGTATTTCCTTCAAAAATTCTCTTAGTATGTTTGAGGGTTCAATGAATAATCTACAAAGGAGGATATCCTCAGTATAGGGACTAGAGGATACGAAAATCGCAATAATCCTGAAAAGAATTAGGAATCTTTCTAACTTTGGGATATTCCTAGTATGATCATGAATGGTGTATTATGATGCAATTTGCTAAAAAGAGGTTCTTAACAATAAGATCGCATCCCCAAAGGGAGGAGTAACACACATACATCTCCTCACTGATAGAACATTTCATTTGTTCGAACGAGCTATCTTCAAAAGGAACATATGTCCTACCGAATTTCCGGATAAGACGTGTGGTATAATAGAAGGTGATATAATCCATCCTATAGAGGACGACATAATGGAAACCATACATCTTATGTATCATGCTAGGAATTTGATACCATGGGAAGATATCACGAATAACATGGTTGTTTGACATAAATAACATGGTTGTTTGACACAAATAACGTGGGTTTAGCTCAGGTCAACCGCTTCTTTTGTGTGCTAGAATGCAGCCTGTCCTAGACCTTGGGCTGGGAAACATGTTCAATTTTTATAATAGCCTAATGTAGATGACTAATGGAGATCCTCTTTCTTATATCATAGATTTATTGTGGGCTCAATCATTGAGTCCCATAATTGTTTCTACTAGTACCAAAATTGACAAATCTAGACTATGTCCTTCCATGAGTACTACCACCTCGAGAATTCTTGTAGATGGAATCTTACCCTCTACGAGGCGCAAGAGAAAGTGAGCTAAAAGGAAAAACATTGTCCTCCGATATGAAGTCTCATTAGAGATGATTGTCAAATTGTCTTCAAAATATTCATGTCAATTATGAATATCAATTTTCCATAGACTACAAGGTGCATGTCTTTGTGGCTAGGAAAGATAAAGCGCTCTTGTAGTAAGCGTTGAAGAGTCACGTGTCCTACACTAAATGGGAGACACAATATTTGAGCTAGATTTGTCATCAATAAAGCTCCAAACTCCTCAAATGTTGGACATAAGTGTCTATCTCCCAAAATAAAGGTGTGAGTGCTTAGATCCAGACGTTACTGCATGTGATAAAAGAAACAGAAATCGACTTCCGTCCTTGTGAAAGTGAGAAAATTTTCTAGCCAAATCTAGCGTAGGATTCCTTCGACCCGAAGAAATGATCCACATGAACAACAAGAGAAACAACATCTAACAAAGACATTTTTTTGAAGATTAAAACAAAAATGAAGAAAACTTATGTAAATTTCATCATTTTCTGAAAATTCAAATTTTGTACTTATGAGTATCTGTAATGTCTAAATAAGCAAAATATGTTCTAAAGGTAAGTGCTTTGACTCCAAGAAAACATTTATTTTAATAATAAGTTAAAGTGTGAAACACTAACTTAGTATAATGTGTTGGCACATAATTATAATAATTGAATATTATTTAATTAATAAAGGCATCTTTATTGTTTCATACTATTATTAAATTGTAAAAAAAGGGTGTTTTGTTAATATGAATTTTTTGAAGTCCATGATATGATACTAGTATAAAAGAGTTTATGATAGTGATCATGAGATAGGCCTCTTATTATATTACATAACGTTCATATAAAAAAGGATCCCTAGTCATAGATTTATTGAGATAGGACATCATTAAACTGGTAAGACTAGTGTGTGTTACATTACTTGATTTGATCAAGCGAATGTTCCTATGACTCGAGACTATAATTGATTACCAAAATGAACATACAAGTAGTTGTTGAGGAGTTACAATGCACTGAAATGTCCCGCATGAGACCCCTCATGGTAATATATTTATTCTATGTTAGTGATGCGTCTCATAACTACTATAGTGAATTATCTTTAGAAATGAGGTGCTTAAGTAAAAGCATATGCGCGGATCATCTACTTTAATACTAGTTACAATCGATCTATAAAAGGGTGATCAAGAGCTAGTGGTTAGGTATGTGAAAGATATATAGTAATATTGTGAGTAGCTAATAAAGAAGTCACAACTCTTGTACTAGGAAGAAGAATGTATATACTCAAAGGCCTATTATCGAAACACTACTTTCTAGTCCATGGAATTCTATCTCGGGTTGATGGTTTCTCTAGGATAAACTTAAGATAGTAGTAAGTTTCGGTATGGAAAGAAAATTAGGCTTGGGCTGGATGTGATGTTTTGGTCTAGTGGGAGTCGACAATCAATAAACATACTCAAATAACTAAGCCGAGTATAAGATGTGACAAAATGAACATTCAAAAAATAAATAGTTGCGGACAGGTTCAACGCTTCGTCAAAGTTAATACCAGTTAACTTTCTAGAGTATTAGGAGTCACATGCGTTTTTCTAGAACCATCCTCGTGACTGAATTATAATTAATTGGTTAATTGTAATCGGCTAAAAAATCTAGGGGCCTAATGGGTCACACGCAATAGAAGAGTTAAATTCAAATTTAAAATGAGAATAGATTATGAATTTATTCTTGAATGATAAATATTAATGAATATTTAGAATAAGTTTTATTTTGGAGATAATATAATATTTATTAAAGATTTTATATTATTAATCAACCAATTAACTAGAGGAATTAATAGTGATTGATTAAACGTTTATATTTTAAATATGATATTTAATTATTAATTATTATTATTAAGTTATGATAAACCGAAAGATATTTGAAAAAGGGTAATTGACATTTCCTTGTATATATATATATATAACCTTTCAAATTATGATAGGATCGACTTGATCGATAGAGACGGGGGTCTGACTATTGATGAAGGCTTATGAAAAACGGTTTGAAATAAATCTTGTTAAGGATTTAATTCGCTTTCTATTCTATGCAAACCCTTGTAAACACTTGAAACAAAATCAAGGCGAAATTGTTTACTTAGGTTTGAAGATCAAGATGAAGAATGTGAAGATGACAGAAACGAAGAGACACATTAATTTGTTTATGGATTTTCGGAGTAAACTCTCCTACGTCACTCCTTCTTCCAACCACCGGAAGGATTCACTATAATATGATTCGAATCAAATACAGTTTGCACATACTTAACTCACTATTGAACAAAACACACTCTGTTCAATTTACAAGATGAAGAATATCACTCAGCTAACGGTGTTTTTGATTCTAGCTTCTCTTTTGATTCACACACAGTACAATCAGGAAAGCAGCTTATGGCTTGAATATTCAAAGGACTGATTTCTCAATAGTTCTTCTCAGATAGTATTTCTTAGTTGATCGAATGACCTTGAGATTTGATAAAATACTGGGCAGAGACTAACGGTCGAATCTTTAAAATGATACGTGGCACTCATTCATTGGAAAGCCTCTATAGTACACAGCAGGTTCTAAGCACAGGGATCGTGGCCGTACTCCAACTGGTAGTGCGCCGAATATTCCATAAAAGATGTACCTACAAAACAAGTAATGTGAAGAAATTACCTTACGTGACATTCGTTGGTTAGTTGCATATACCTATCGTACTAATCTTCACTTGAAAGTGGAACAGGAGTAGAGTACAACTATAGCACATGGGTAGGCGAGTGCTTTCTTCAAGCATACTTCTTAAACATAGCATTAGACGTATTTCAGTTAGACGACCTCGTCTAATGAAATCAAACATTCCCGTCTAATAACAGAATCCATTAGACCACCTGGTCTAATGGGATTAGACTTACATCTAATTACAATCACTTCAGACTAATATGAAGGAGTTAAACTACACGTCTAACTTTCACCAATTAGGCTTCACGTCTAATCTTTCACAAACTATTAGACTGTACGTCTAACTCCACGAGTTAGACTACATATCTAATTTCGGTTCTACTTCAACCTTGTCTGAAGGAGTTAGACTACACGTCTAATTTTCACAATATATTAGACTACACGTCCAATTACGAGTTCCATTAGACTGCACGTCTAACTCCACGAGTTAGACTGCACGTCTAATTCCGAATTTATTAGACTGCACATCTAACTCCACGAGTTAGACTACACGTCTAATTCCGAATTCATTAGAATGCACGTCTAACTCCACGAGTTAGACTACACGTCTAATTCCGTATTCATTAGACTACACGTCTAACTCCACGAATTAGACTGCACGTCTAATTCCGAATTCATTAGACTGTACGTCTAACTCTACGAGTTAGACTGCACGTCTAATTCCGAGTATATTGAACTGCACGTCTAACTCCACGAGTTAGACTACAAGTCTAATTCCGAGTATATAAGACTACACGTCCAACTCCGTAGAGTTAGACTGCACGTCTAATTACTAGTTCCATTAGATTGCACGTCTAACTCCGTTGAGTTAGACTGCACGTCTAATTCCGAACTTCTAATATCAAATCGGTCTAATGAACCTCATTAGAACCAAGTCTCATGAAATATGATTTCGATACTCCTGCATCAAAACACATAAATCATTTCATCATCAAAATCCCAATAGTCAAACTATTTCAACACTTAGTCAAAATAATTTGACCCAACAATTTCCCCCTTTTTGATGGTGAAATTGAAAACCTGCATATATATAGCAAAATATGCATTCATCATATAAATAAACTTCTATTCACATGCAAATAAAGCATTCAGAATATCAAGTTCATAAATACCCAAATATGAGTATTTTCAGAAGAAACACACAAAACATTGTTCCAAAATAACCAGAATAAGTTCACAACAAAAACATCATTAAAATATCTTCAAAAACTTCATCTTAAATAAAAATAAGTTATATTCTAATCTTCTTCTTCTTCTTCCTAATCTTTTTTCTGGAAAGGATAGTCTTCAACCTAGTAAGTCTCTAAGACTGCGGTTAGAGGAGGGTTGGAATCATCTCTTTTCCTTTTCTTGGTCTTAAGCTTTTTCACCCTAAGAATGTATTCGACAACCTTCTGGTTGTTCATAATTTTGGAAGGAAGGTGCAAACTTTTACTAGGTTGATCTAGAAGAAAGCAAAGGAAGACGCTCAGAGGACCGTAAAAACCAAAAATAGTTTTTCGGGAAACGACCATTCTGACAAGATTTCCGAAGAGGAAGCTTGTCCAGTTGACTGACACACCCCTTGTGATAGCCACCATCATCTCGAAAACCTTAGAACAAAACTGGTATGAAGATTCTTTGGCGAGAAGAGATTTAGAGATGATTTCACTTAGAAGAGCAAATTCATCTTTCAGAAGACTTTTCTTCCCGTAAATGTCCATTTGAGGAGAATCAGAGAAGACTTTCATCATAGTAAACATGATTTCTGGAGGGGAGCGAGGAAACTCATGAATACCTGCATTGGGAAGTTGAAAGAACATACCGAATGACTCTTCGGAAATGCAAATCATCTGGCCCATAACAATCCCACCAACGATTTTGTCCTGATAGAACCCCGAAGTTTCGAAGAATTCACGAACCAACTGTTCGTGATAGAGATGATGAGGGGTGAGAAACTTTCTCAGCCCAGAGGCTTTCAAAGATTCAAACATTTTGTGCATGCCCGGAGATTTCAACGTGGATACGGATTTGAAATCCACTTGAGTCGATTTTGGACGGATGGGAGACATTTCGACTTGATCAACAATAACTTAGACGATTCGAATTCTAGAGAGAGAGAGATGGATTTGAAAGAACTCTTATCTTTAGAGTAAATTAATCATTAAATATCAAGGTCTAATCGTGTAGAGAATATCTAATGATTACTCATACCGTCAAGAAATCAAAGGTCTGTTCCTAATAAACGTAGCATTTAATATTAGCATGAAACCGAACAGTTAATACAAAATGTACAAGAAAAAGTTGTCAGAAATATTAGTCATTCCTTATATATTGAGAGACACGTGTCTTCAATTCTTTTGAGGAATGACTAATTTGATTTTTGGCGGGAAAATGCACTTGAGCAGAAACATAAGCAAAGGACAACTGTCCAAATAGCCAGAAGATGAAAGGTCTAATTACACTAGTAGTTAGACGTTTATTCTCCTTTTCACATTTTCAACTTCTTCTTGGAAATCAGTCTATTAGACGTATACGTCTAATTATGCAATAACACCACGTGCAACACGCGTGTCTGGTTAGACGTGAGCATCCTCTTGTTTATGACTTAAAAACGTCTAACGTCTATTAGACGTATCCCTCTAACCATGCAGGTTAATATAACCAAGACAAATATTCCAAAAGAATATTAAACTACTAGAGTAGACGTACGTCTAAGTAGTTGTGTTTCTCAAACCCAGAATCCTTAGGACGTATTAAGACCTCTGTCTTTTATGTCTGTTCAGTTACGTTTTGAACTATACGTTCCCCTCAATTTATGCACGTAATCACATCAATCAAGATCAACAAGACCTAACATGTTTCTAAAATGAGAAAACTTAGCTTCCGGTAGAGGTTTCGTGAAAATGTCAGCAGTTTGTTGATCCGTGGAAACATGTTCAAGACGAATCTGCTTCTGATTGACGTGTTCTCGGATAAAGTGATGCCTGATTTCAATATGCTTTGTCCGAGAATGCAAAACTGGATTGTAGGTGATTGCGATAGCACTCGTGTTGTGGCAGAAAATTGGAGATTCTTCAGCCTCAATCCCATAGTCCCTAAGCAACAACTGCCAGCTGCAAGATACTATGTTTCAGCTGTAGACGTTGCGACTAACGTCTTCTTCTTGCTGAACCATGAGATTAGACGATCTCCAAGGAACTGACAAGTTCCACTTGTACTTTTTCTATCAATTTTGCAACCTGCATAATCTGCATCTGAGAAACTAGTTAAATTGAAACTTGAATCCTTCGGATACCACAATTCCACATTTTGAGTTCCCTTTAAGTATTTAAGAATACGTTTAGCAGCAGTAAAGTGAGAGAGTTTAGGATTAGCCTGAAATCTGCCACAAACACCAACAACAAATTGAATGTCTGGCCTGGTAGCAGTTACATATAGCAAGGATCCGATGAGTCCTTTATATGCTGTTACATCGACACTTTGGCCACCTTCATCCTTATCTAGTTTACTAGAGGAGCTCATTGGAGTAGCTGCGGCAGAACAGTTCTCCAAACCAAACTTCTTTAGCAGTTCCTTGGTGTATTTGGCCTGATTGATAAGGGTTCCATTTTCTAACTGACGGACTTGAAACCCAAGGAAGAATGTCAACTCTCCCATCATGCTCATTTCAATTCTGTCCTGCATCAGCTTAAAAAGTTTCTCACACAATTTAGGATTAGTTGAACCAAAAATAATGTCGTCAACATATATTTGAACAAGTAGAATGTGAGAATCTTTAGTGAATCTAAACAAGGTTTTATCCACAGTTCCAACAACAAATCATGATCAAACAAAAATTCAGTTAATGTGTCGTACCAAGCTCTAGGAGCTTGTTTCAGACCATACAATGCTTTGTCAAGCTTATAAACATGATTGAGTAACACATGATTTACAAATCCGGGGTTGCTCAACATATACTTCTTCACTCAATTTCCCATTTAAAAATGCACTTTTCACGTCCATTTGAAAAACCTTAAAGTTTTTAAATGATGCATATGCTAGGAAGATTCTAATTGCCTCTAGTCTTGCTATTGGTGCAAAAGACTCATCAAAATCAATACCTTCCTCTTATCTGTATCGTTGAGCAACTAAACGAGCTTTGTTTCTAATGACTAAACCATCATCACTAAGCTTGTTTCTAAAGACCCATCTTGTTCCTATAACTGACTTATCAGTTGGTCTAGGAGTAAGATACCACACTTTATTTCTCACAAATTGGTTTAACTCCTCCTGCATAACATTGATCCAATCTGGATCAACTACAACTTCACCAGTTTTCTTGGGTTCAATCTGAGAAATAAATGCGGAGTTGGCCATTTCATCCATTAGTTGACGTATTGTCCTTACAGACTCAAGACTTGTCGCTTTTAGTCTGTCAGAAAGATCAATGGGTTCAATGGATTTTCTCTCAATAGGCTCATCAAAAACTACATGGAGGGATTCCTCAATAGTCTATGTTCTTTTGTTGTATACTCTGTAAGCCTTGCTTACTGACGAGTATCCCAACATGAATCCCTCATCTACTTTAGCATCAAAAGCGGTCAGATAAACCTTTCCATTGTTATGGATAAAACATTTACACCCAAATATCTTAAAATAAGAAACTGTGGAAATTCTCCCATAGTACATTTCATATGGAGTTTTATCAAAACGTTTGTTAATTATTGACCGATTTTTTGTATAGCAAACAGTGCTAATGGCTTCTGCCTAGAACCTTTGAGGTACGTCTAATTCCAAATTTATTAGACTGCACATCTAACTCCACGAGTTAGACTGCACATCTAATTCCGAATTCATTAGACTGGACGTCTAACTCCATAATTTAGATTGTACGTCTAATTCCGAGTATATTAGACTGCACGTCAAACTCTGTTGAGTTAGACTGCACGTCTAATTACTAGTTCCATTAGATTGCATGTCTAACTCCGCTGAGTTAGACTGCACGTCTAATTCTGAACTTCTAATATCAAATCGGTCTAATGAACCTCATTAGAACCAAGTCTCATGAAATCTGATTTCGATACACCTGCATCAAAACGCATAAATCATTTCATCATCAAAATCCCAATAGTCAAACTATTTAAACACTTAGTCAAAATAATTTGACCCAACAAATTATTATAATTAATAAAGTAATTAAATATAATGAAATCATCATATAAGAGATTATATAAGATAATAAGTTTTCCAAAAAAAAAATCTAATTCTCTCTCTCTCTAGAAAGTTGTTTTCTTTCTTTAAAGTTTGTTTAAGGAAAAGAAAGTTTTCACTAATCTTATTCTTTTATCCATTTCGATCAATAATATTGAACACTATCATGTTCTATTGGTTGATCATTCATTTTTAGAAAAGGTTTCTAGTTATTTTAATCTTATCTTCGCGTGGATCAATATTAGAGACGTTAAAAAATCATTTGGTAAATAAGAAGACGAAGGGTTATTTCTGTCTTGATTGTGAAGTACTCGTGGGATCTTAAGGATGTTCAAACACTTCTTGAGAAGTTGAGAGAACCATACTAGTGGGATCTTAAGGCATTTCAAACACTCCTTGAGAAGCTGGGAAAACCGTAAGGAGTACGGGTCACGTCCATCATCATAAGCTTAAAAATTCAACGACATGTCGTTTTTCTATAACCCCCTATGGATGTTTAAATTAGTTACAAACGGTAAATTTGTAACGATCAATATGAGCCGGGATTATAAGTTAATGGTAAAATTATTTTAAATGTCAAATTACGCACCTTTTATCATATATGAGACATACACTTAGAAGTTCTCAACAAATGGTATCAAAAAGCAAGGTTGATTTTTATCGTTTATAATCTTTATTTAATTGAATTGAATAATGAAGGGTATGACTTAAAACGTTCAATATAATTATGCGTATTATTTATAACTTAAAACGCTTAATATGATTATGCGTATTATTTATGACTTAAAATCTTTATTATTATTTAATAAAATATTTGTCAATTAATACATAAATGTATATCATAATTGACGTATTAAAATAAAATTACAACAGTTGTATTTACAATTAATTAATTAATTATTATAATCACAATAATTTTTTTTTATATAATTATGTCATTTAAATATATAACTGATATATTAATTAATTATTTTATTCATGATTTAGATAATTGGTATATTAAAATCATAAGTAATAATTATATATTGATATAATTGCATAAAATTAATTATATTTTGATATAATGGTAATAAATATATAATGATATAAATAAAAGAAACCTCAACGAAAATATTAAAGTAATTAATTATCTTCCGTTAATGTGGTGAGAATGGAGAATTCTTCTTCATGTCTTAAGGTTTTTTGTTGTGACCCGAGTCACGCTTGAACTTAAAGAGAGAACATATTCGAACTATTGAAATATTATTTCATGATTAATGGGTAAACTTTAACAATTACTTTAGTATGTTAGTCACGAGCAGCGACTAGAATGAATAGAAACACGTTGGATATTTTTGAGATTGAGATCTCAATAGAATCAAAGAAGTTGATGTCCACTAGAATGCATACATCAATAAGTTGATAGCACTAGTGATGGTTACATTAAAGATGCAATTAGTATAGTGCGATACTTACCTTTTGAACTTAAGATGATTATGTCAACCTAAGATACGGGTCATGATAAATTTGAAAGGACATCATCTCACTAGGATAATATGTGATATTGAATCACGAGTTAAGGTGTTTTAAAGGCATCGTAACTTGCAATAAAATAATGGGAGCCATATGTAAAATGTTTAAGTCCTAACATCTTCATTTTAATACTTTCTAACAATAAAAGAAAATTTTATGATTTTCAAACATATCTACCGCCATTAATATCCGTTCATTAATGAATGAACACAAGTTGGTTAGAACCAATTATTGGGATCGGCGTCAATAACAATCGATGGGGTTTGAGTATTATTGAACGACTATCAACTTTCAATTCGATTTTAACTCTTTTAGATGTTAAGACCTGTTTCTATTCTCTTAAAAAATCTTTGCGAGCTCTTGAATCATATTCAAGTGCGGAATAACTCGATAGATTTGAAGCGTATTGATATAGTATGAATAATACAATAAGGAATGAATACGGAGTTATTTATGGATGTTCGGAGACAAAAACTCCTACGTCACCCTTTCTTCTGTTACTAGAAGGATACACTAGAAGACTTTAACTTGTATAGCCTCGACACAAGATCCGTCAGAAACCCAGGACTTAACAATGCATGTTTTGAACTTCTAGGTCTCACTCTGTTGAACATACATGCTCTGTTCAACTTACAACGCTTAATATGCTTAAAAAATATTAAAAAATTTCTCTCTCAACTTATCTTAATGGAAAGTACAAAGTATATGAATTACAATTGGGATAGTGAGAGTAATCTTAATGAAACCAGTAATGTATCTCTCAATGTGTCCGACGTGCGCAACGATTAATATCCACAATTATATGAGTCACAACCGCTTTGCATTCAATGATGGCGTATTGTAGAGCTCCGCGTGATGATGTAGTGTAGCTCTACTTGAGTGCTGTAGTCGCACTTGAGTATCGTAGCCCTACTTGAATGACGTGTTGTATTGAGCTTCTTAGAAGCTTTGTATAAATGATGCATGACAATTAATGCAATGGTCAAATCTGAGTATTGACATGTGGCATTATTCATTTGATTATTGTGCATGCTGATGTGGCAGTGTGTCGCTTGTCGGGCGATGAGCAGGGAAGATGAGCGAGCGCTGATTTATTCTTCTGTTGAAGCCTAGACGTCTGCTAAGGCTTATTCAGACCAGGCTGTCTGCTTAATCCTAAACGTCTGCTAGCACTTCTTTAGACCAGACTGTCTGTTGAAGCCTAGACGTCTGCTAGCGCTTCTTCGGAACAGACCGTCTGATGAAGCCTAGACGTCAGCTAATGCTTTTTCGGACCAGAGCGTCTATTGAAGCCTAAACGTCTACTAGCGCTTCTTCATACCAGACCGTCTGTTGAAGCCTAGATGTCACTTGCGCTTCTTCGGACCAGACTGTCTATTGAAGCCTAGACTCTACTAGCGCTTCTTCAAACCAAACCGTCTGTTGAAGCCTAGACGTCTGCTAGCGCTTCTTCAGACAACCCGTCTGATGAAGTTTAGACCCCGTCTACTCGTGCTCCTTTTCAGATAATCCGTCTGATGAAGTTCAGACTCCGTCTACTTGCGCTCTTCTTCAAATAACCTATCTCATGAAGTTCAGACTTCGTCTGCTCGTGCTCTTCTTTAGACAACCCGTCTGATGAAGTTCAGATTCCATTTGGTCGCGCTCTTCTTTAGACAACATGTCTCATGAAGTTCACAACTTCTTTGGATTCAACAACAACTGACGGACTTTGGTGTCATATCCGAAGAGTCTCCGATTTTCTGTGACAACACAAGTGCCATAACAATCACCTACAATCCGGTTCTACACTCCAGAACCAAGCACATTGACATAAGGCACCACTTCATCCGGGAACATGTCATGCTGAAGCATATCCGGCTAGAATACGTACCAACTAATCAACAAGTAGCCGATATCTTCACCAAGCCCCTACAGAAAGTTAAGTTCTCTCAATTCAGACTTACACTCGGTTTAACCGACATTAGTCAAATCATCCCTAAGGATGCTTAAAGGGAAACCGGTTCGGACAGACAAAACCGGTAGTTCCTCCTAAACTGTTGGACCTCAAATTTTCAAGGTATCTATGAAAGAACCGCCTGGTCTATCAGACAGAGTAAACCGACCGGTTATTTAGTGCATGCACCAAATAACCGCATCGGGATGAACAACTGATGACTGACCGGTTCGGAAATAGGTTATCTTAGATTATTTGAAATTCAAACAAAAGTGGAATAACTATCAGTGTTTAAATTTATCTGTTCTGAAACATTGCCTTTTCAAAGTAAAATGGTCGCACCTAAAAAGACGTGAAGATCTGATATCTTTCATTGTCCAGGTCTATGACCAACACCCTAGGCTGCAGACATGCCTATTTCATGCAAAACTTTTTATCCTGTAATTAATTGACATTATCACCTGTAACCCCTGGATAATAGGATAGTCCCCCAACTAGTATTTAAGTCAAGCAAGCATAAACCGAAACAATCACAAGACAAAACTCATTCTCTCACTAAGACAAAATGTCTCAGTTTCCTAACATCTTTCAAGTCGATTTCCAATCTACTTTGAGCACTGAACACTATGATGTGTTCAAAGTGATCAAATCTCTTGAAGACACCGGTCTTCGGTACTTCCTAGATGACAAGCATACCATCTACTCTGAATCAGTCATGGAATTTATTTATAATGCCAGGGTTTTCAGAGGAACTCCTCATTTCGATACTCATATCCAATCAAAAGTGGGAGGTATAGTCTTTGACTTCACCGAAAATGACTTTGCGAGGTGTTTCAGCCTACCAAAGTAAGGGTTAACGGATCTCAATGTTTCGGCCGACTTAAAGACCGAGATTTCCCTCACCTTTGCACGGTCTAACCAACCTGTTGATGATCATGGTACGAAATCACTCTTGATAGCTGAATACCAGCTCCTCAATGACGTGATCGGTCGAAGCATCTTAGGGAGAGATGTGACGAACACCTACTGTACCGCGACATTCAACATGATGGCTGCTATCACCACCGGTACACCGGTTAATTGGTCAAGGGTACTGTTCGACGTCCTAATCTGGATGATTGGCGTTCGGACAGTCGGCCTCGTTCCCCAACTGAGTTGCCTGCATGTTAAGCTTGGAGTTCCGACCTGTCCAGGTGAAGGTTTAAACCAGGCTCAAGTGCTAACCAAGGAAATAACCGACTCGTTCTATGAGCGGTTTGAAAGGGCTTGGAGGAGAAGGAACCACCGCAACAACCCCAACGGTGTCGTCACCTCCAGCGGACATTAGGTCACTCCTTCCTACACCCGGTCAGTTTGCTGCACGCACCGGGTGTATCTTTGTTCAACCTTCTTATGATCATTCCGGTTTTATCCATGTTTTTTTTCGGTTTAAGCCTAAGTTGTTTTCGGTTCGTATTGGTTACTTTTCAGTATACTGTTGTTGCATGGGTCATTAATGAAAAGTAACATTTAATTAATGAAGTAAC
Organism: Impatiens glandulifera; assembly: GCF_907164915.1. NCBI lineage: Eukaryota > Viridiplantae > Streptophyta > Magnoliopsida > Ericales > Balsaminaceae > Impatiens > Impatiens glandulifera. Next base: position 36,720,503 of record NC_061863.1, on the reverse strand, counting down.
CCCCAACTACATAAGTAATCAATACCCAACTAACTTGGTTACTTTTCAACTAACAACTACCTCGAGCTCCGCAATCAGCCTCTTCCCAATGAACCTTGGAAACATAAAGATTCTCTTCTCCAATGAGACAAAACTGACATTCAATACTAATACTTTCCCTCCAGAACCGGATCTATATAAAGAGACCTTTCCTAATCAAATTAACACATCTCAAATCTTAAACTCTCTCTCTCTAGTAGCAAAGTTTGAATCATGCAGAGTCGAACTCTAGGAAACTTCTTGAGCATTGATTTCGAATCTTGTATGGAACATTGGGACGGAGAAACAAAGGAGATCATGTTTGAATCTCTCATTGACACCGGCCTTCGAACCTTTCTCGAAGAATCCGGTCCCATACTTATTGAGGATGTCAAGACGTTTTTCAGAAGCGCTTGCATCAGAGGTAACTACATCGTCTCCACGGTGAGAGACCACACCTTCTGGCTGGATGAAGCCGAATTTGCCCACATGTTCAACTTGCCCACAGAAGGGTTCTCTGACTTTCCAACCCAGGTGGGGAGTGCGGCAGCCAATCGCGCACTGTTCTTCTCTGGAACTGATGTTCCGTTGGAAAACCATGGGTTAAAAACCCGCCTTGCTCATCACATCCAACTCCTTCTTGAGATTGTGACTCGTTCTATCATTTGTCAATCCTCAAACTAGCGTTACTCCAAGAAAACGTACGACATGATGACCCATATTGTTAGCAATACGACGATCAATTGTTCAACGGTCATTTTTCAGAACCTGAAAAACATGGTGCTAACCAAGAAAGGTCTCAGTTATGCTCCTCACATTAGTAGGATCATTCTCAAGTACCGGCCAGAATTTGGACCGGGCACACCGACATCTCCCTCGAACATTCTTGACATGGATGGGGTGGAAGAAAGGGTTTCTAAAGTGGTTATTACATAAGTTGTATCTTTTCATCTTATGTATGTCTATTTTCACGCCGATCTACTTTTCGGTTTCTATTCTGTATTGTTCCTTCAATATAATTCTATTTCAGTCTAAATAATCGGGTCATCTTAAAATTTGAATATCCAGTTAACATTGTCAAAGTAACCGCGTTATTATCCGGTTTCAAGAAAAACCACTTAGACTCAAACGATTGCAAAAATTCTGCTTTTTCAAATAACCGGTTAAGTTCTGATAACCAAACTCTCCGGTTAAATTAAGAACACCGCAATATCAAACGGTTTCAAAGCGGGGATTGCGTCACCAAAGTCAAAATCAAAAACTTTGGAGGGAAATTTCCCGCTCATTGATTTGGCGCCCATAGTTTGCCGCCTTTTGGCTTCCCGCCCCTTGATTCGCACCTCTTGGATTACCGCCCTTTGGTTTTCCGCCTTTAGATCTACCGCCCTTTTCGATTCCCGCCCACTTATTGCCGCTTCTTTGGCTTGGAGGGAAAACTCCCGCCAAGAGTTGATGGGACGGTTGGGTTTCCAAACCGCGCCTAAAAAAAGGGCCCTTGGCCATTTCATTCTTCTCTTACGCGAAACAACTTTCTCTCTCTAAGCTCTCAAACTCTCTCTCACCGGTTATTCTCTAGTTTTCCCAAATCCCCTCAATCATCTAAGATGGGTCGTGCCTCAGCCTTGTTCAAACACATCCTCCAGGTGGATTTCGAGGAGATCCGACAAAAGGGCTCACCTGAGGCAAAGAAAGTCATTAACTGGATAACCGAAGCCGGACTTGAGTATTTTCTGGGCGATCCCTTTGTTTTATACAGAGAAGCGGTTGAAGAATTTTTAAAAACCGCAACTCTATCTGGTGACAAGATAACCGTAACTGTTAGCGGTACTGAATTCGAGATAACCGAAGAATCGGTTGCGGAGAGCCTACGCCTTCCAACAAGTGGCCGCAATGCCTTGTTGGAACTAGAACCATCAACATTTGAAGCGGCCTGCCAGATTCTCTCGGCAAATGCGGAACCGGTGAAAGTATCCGTTAAGAAAGTGACACTACGACCGGTGTACAAACCGCTTTGTGACATCTTCAAAAGTCGGTTCATGCGAGAGGTGGAAACTACGACAACCTCACCAAGGCCAAGATCAAGATGCTTGTCGGTCTGCTGGAAGGTACGAAAGTCAACTGGGCGAAGGAAATTTACCACAACCTGAAAGAAATGGTGAAACCGGACTCCGCCCGGTCATGGGGATACGCCATCCCTCTTGGAAAAATAATGCTCCACCATAACATCAACACCGGTCCCAGTGTTATTCTCCCATCAAGCAGGAGAATAAAATCCAAACAATTCCTGGAAAGGAAACAGCCGGCCCCCGGTTCTACAAGTGGCCGAAAGAAGAAATCTACCGTCAAGGCACCGGCTCCGGCAAAAGACAAGTCCGGAAGCAAGAAGGGTAAGGAACCGATAGCATTCATGGAACCGCCCTCGCAAACAAGAGATGAGGAAGAATCGGCTTCCATGTCTGACCGAACCGAGTCACAGAAAACCGGTGAAAACCCTTCCGATAGAGAAGGACCAAATGACGAAGAAGATTCGGGTGCAAGCCCTAACAACACCGATGCGGTAGGAAGCCTTGAGAACACCAATGACGATGCAGATGGCCGTGAGGAGGAGGCTACCCCTGACAACGACCAGAAGATGGACGAATTCATCGTGCGCCAAATCTTGGAGGAGGTCGAACAACGAGTTCAAGCGGTTGCCGCATTATACCGGGAATGGCACGAGTACCGATACGACAAACTTTTCAAACACATGTTACCAGGCCTAACCGACGAACAATGTTTCAGAAGGTTGAAGGAGATAGAGGAAACCGTCATGAGCCTCACAAACGCCGAAACTCCTAGCCAAGCCATGGACAAATGCGCCATTGTGAGACCGCGTGCTCGGCTACAAAAGCTAACGATACGTATCCGAAAGCTGAAAGAAAGGTACGTTGCGGGTACACCGAAGGCTAACTTACAGCTCTTGGTGTTAGAAAAGCTTGAGATAGCGAAAGGAGAATTCGCTGAAGAAATTGATCGGCTTGAAGCGGTGTTCAGACAGCGAGAAAAACCGCACTCTCCAGCTCCTGAGACTAGTAACGGTCAGAACCGAAGTGAAACGCCTCCTCTAGCGGATCCGGCCATAAACGAAACCGAAGAAAGGACGGGGACTCCTCTCGCCGAGCAACTTGAAACTGAACACCCTGGGGTTTCCGAACCGGGCGTCACAGAAGAAAGGGTCAAGACCCTTATTCAAGAGTTTGCAGACTCAACGGTTCACCCATTGGAGACGAAAGTCAAAAAAGCCTTGCGCCAATCACTCCTGTTCGCCGAAAAGACGAGGGATAATCTCGTAAAGGCAGAGGAATGGATCACAAAAATCGAAGCCGACTACCGGGACGAAACTATTATGCGCAACGAACATCTTCAACAAACCAAGGCCTTGGAAGAAAAGACCTCAGGGATAATGGATGACTTGGATCGGCTTGAAATGCAAACCGAACAACGATTCACAGAGGTAGATGAGGACCTAGGATGGAGGGTCACAGATCTGGAAAAGAAGAATGCGAGCCTTGAAGACCGCAACAACAAGCTTGAAGCCGATCTTAAGGCACTAACCGAACAGGTGGCTGAGCTGATAAATGCCAAGATCAATGCTGACACAACGGTTGAGGAAGCAAACGCCCGAGCGGCTAAGGAAGTCCAGGATGCGCTGGACGAAGAAGCAAGAATAGCAAAAGAGACACCGCGCTTGACCGAAGAAGAAATAGCCGAGCGCGTACGAAACACAGCGGCTAAATATCCGGGACTTGCGAAGTCCATAGCAGTTCAAGCGGCCAAGGATGCAGAGCGGTTAAACGCACAAAAACAAGGGCTCAAAGAAAATGCCAAGGCACACAAAAAGAAAAAGGCAGCTTCTTCCTCTTCGGCTCCGGTGAAACGAAAGAGGAAAGTTTTGGCAAGAAAGATGTTGGAGAGGATCACCGAAACAAATGTCGATACTCCACCAGACCCACCGCAATCCGAGGATGATGATGAAGAGCATCTGGCGGAGCGTTCTACAAGACAGCGAGTCACCGATACGGTTCCAATCAGCACGGTTGGTCAACCGCAAGCTGAAGGTTCATCCTCAAAACCGGACCAACCGGATAAGGAAAAACCGACCAAGGATATGATGGATGGCTTCAGATTCTCCGACTCAGAATAGGGGCTCACTTTTCTTAAACTATGTTTATTTCGGTGTCTATATAATATTCTCCTTTTTCGGTTATTCCTATATATATATAAAGCTATTTTTGAAACCGGCCTACACTTGCATTTCTACATGGTTTTGATAATTTTAAATAAAATAATCAAAAAGGGAGAAATTGATAAGATAAAAGATAAAAATTTTCCAAATTTTTCTCCAAATATTTCCAAAATTTTTCGAAAAATTCTCCCAAGTCAGTTTCAAAAATCCGGTCAAAGAACCGGCCTACGTTTGCAAACTTACATGGTTTTGATAATTTTAAATAAAATAATCAAAAAGGGAGAAATTGTTAGATAAAATTAGACCGGTTCACAGAACTTAACATAAACCTTCCATGCAGGAACAAGGAACCGGACCGGTCAAACAAATGAACCGGCTAAGAAGACTAACCGGTCAAGCTATTAAACCGACCAAGAACACTTGGAACATGACCGCACAAAGAAAGGATCGGCCAGAACTAAAAACCGGAAACACCAGACAACCGATCAACCACAAGGCAAAGGAATAACCGGAAGCTGTCCGGTTAAACCAATCACACCGGAAGTCATCCGGTTAAATCAAATGACCGACCGACACAAGAAGATAGTTCGGGTATCTGTTGAGAATGATACCAAAGGAACAGACTGAACACTTCCATATTCATACAAGTCTGAGGAAAGTCTGCAGGCTGTAGAAGATAGTCCTACAGGATCTTTCCACTTCAGGATAAATCAGAAAGGCAATCTTCCAAGTACAGACAACTGTCTAACAGACAGTCACCATATTAAGTAAAAGACAAACCTAACAGGTTTGTCTTACACACCGGAAGAACAGACTGCCAAATTGACTGCCAGGTCTAAACAGTTGACCGCCAGGTCTGAATCACTAAACCTCTGCTCAACCAATCAAATTCAAGGAAGTGAAATATGACCGTTGGCATATTTCACCTATATTAGGAGCAGCCGAAGAAGAGAAAACGTGGGACAAAAAACGAGTGTGCTCTATCTCTAGAGAAAGCCTAAGTGCTAAAGTTGAAGTGTGTATTTTACAATTTCGGTGTAAATTGTAAGGGTGTTATCGAGCAGGAAATAAGTCTCGATCGGATTGTAATTGTATTCCTTAGTGAATATCCTTCTCGCGGTTTCGAGAGGAAGGGGTGACGTAGGAGTTTTATCTCCGAACATCCATAAAAATCTGTCTTGTTATTTCCTTTCTGCCGGTTCTATTTTCTAACCGACCTGTACTAACTTACCTACACCGCTCTAACCTACTTGACTCCATCCAAACCGAATCACCAGGTTACAAAAACCGACCCATCAATTTTCAAACCTATATCATCCAAAACCGGTTCTGCCTATCATACAAGTGTGTTGCTTCAACCAGAAACAAACCTCTTCCGCGCTTGAACCTAGTTCAAGGGTTTGTGACAGTTTGTGTAATATTGAAACCCCGGTGTTAATCTCTAACAGGATTAATCACCACCCTTTGAGTGAGACGCGCTAATCGGCCCAACCCCGGTCCTCCAGCCGCAACCTAGATCCTAACATTAATCAATGCACGAGACTCACCTCATGCTCCTTCGATTTCATCACGCAAATCCTTGACAAAACCAGATATTTCTTTAGAGGGAAGAGAAATACTAGAGTGAGACCTTTGAGGAGCAGACTGCCTCTCTTTTAATGTCTGTTAGGATGAATAAGAATATATCTACAACTTCTACTTCAGACGCCTTCTTGGAGACAGGGTCTAACGTCTTCTCAGCTGCTTTAGAATGTCCCCCCTCAGCAGACGGGGTCTACTCTTGTTCGGACGTGGGAGGAGCACCTTCAGACGGTTCCCTTCAAGTAGACGGAGGCTGCTACTCAGATGTTGGAGAAAGCACTTTATCAACATGAGGGATTGTATGAATTTCAAACTGATGGGGAATCTGCTCAGCTTAATGAAAGGCATAAAATCGCCTTTCTTCAATAGATGACTTCTACTACTTGATGATGTGAAGATCTGCCTACTCTTCAACTACCGAGAGAAGTTGCTTAGTAGTAGATATTTGATTCGGTTCACCTTGAGCGAATGTCATCTCATCGATATAGGAAATTTTCTCATCCATGTCTGAATAGGTCAGCTCTGCTCGAGGTACTTCGTTCCGAAGAGCATCAGAATGAGACGACTTAGTGCCATGGACATATTGGAGAACTGTGGAACTGTAGGATTCCATGAGTAATTCAAGACATTCATGTAGATTGATGCTTTCCTTGATGGATTTAGAGTTACAAAACAACATGAGCATATGGATGCTTATACTATGTTATACCATCTTAATGAATTGTTTGCTGAAAAAGTAAGAGATGAAAGGTTCGATTCTCGTGGTTCTTATTCAATTCTAAACTGCATTGAAGACACTTAGATACATTGAGAGGCTGTAAATTCTTGGTTTTGAATTATAAAAGGAATTATGTATTGACCTAATTCTGCATTCACTTCCAAGTAACTATTCACAAGTAGTTTTTAACTACAAGCTGAAAAAAATTGATGGCACAGTTCCATAACTCATCAATTTACTGCGAAAAGTCAAACCTTCAGTGAAGAAAGAAAAGAAAGTAGTTCTTCTCATACCTTCCAACAAAGTTCGATTTTTTTTTTTCAAAAGAGTTGGAAAACTAATGAAGGCCTCATATTCTAGTAACAAGGGAAAGGGCAAGATTCTTCAAAAGAAGAAAAATAACAAGGAGACTTGTTTTCATTGTGGTAAAGATGACCCCTAGAAGAAAAATTGTAAGGTCTACTTGAGAGTCACTGAAGAAAAACAAAGCATCAGATGCTGGTATTTCCTCAGGTATGTTTGTTATTGAGAACAATTCTGGTTTTAATAATGTATTGTTATTAGATACTAGATGTGGCTCACATTTGTGTGTTAACATACATGGACTTAAAAAAGGAGGCAAGTGAGGAAAGGAGAAATCGACCTATGAGTTGACAATGGAGCAAAAGTTGCTGCTTTGGATGTGGGAACTTACTCTTTGTCTTTACATAGTGGTCTTGTTTTAGATTTGGATAATTGTTATTTTGTTCCTACACTTATTAAGAATATTAAATCTATTTCAGCCTTAATTTTAAGTGGTTTTGAATTATTGATTTCCGAAAAAGTTGTCGTATTTTGCGTGATAATATTTTTTATGGTATTAGTTGGATATATAATGGTGTATTGATATTAGATCTTACCAATGATATACTCTCAATTGAAACATGTAACACAAAGCGTGTTAGAACAGATAATCAATTAACCTTATATATATGGCATTGTAGATTAGGCCACATAGGAGAGAAGGACATGGAAAAACTTCATAAGGATAGATGTTTCGGGTCATTTGATTATGAATCAGGTGATACATGTATTTCATGCCTTCAAGGCAAAATGATATATCTTCCTTTTAGTAGAAAATGAGAGCGTTATTCAGAGCTATTGGGTCTAATACATACCGATGTATGTGGCCTAATGTCAACTGAAGCACGTGGAGGTTATAGCTATTTCATTACATTTATAGATGACTAATCAAGGTTTGGATATGTGTATTTAATGAAATACAAATCTGAAGCTTTTGAAAAATTTAAAGAGTTTAAAATGAAGTGGAAAAACAATTGAACAAAAATATTAAAACAATTCGATCTGATCGAGGAGGTGAAAACTTGAGTCAATAGTTTCAGGATTATCTAAAAGACAATGGTATATTGTCTCAATAGACTCCACCGTATACACCAAAATACAATGGTGTAGTAGAAAGACGTAATCGTACCTTGTTAGACATGGTTCGATTAAAGATGAGTTTTGTAGTATTAACAAAGTCCTTTTGGGTTTATGCACTTTAAACTGATATTTACTTATTAAATAGTGTACCCACGAAGGCAATTGAAGTTACTCCAATTGAAAAATGGAGCAACAGACGACCCAGTATGTCTTATTTGTGAATTTGGGGTTGTCCCGCTTATGTGAAGCAGATAGTATCAGATAAGCTAGAATCTAAATCTGATAAGTGTTTGTTTGTAGGATATCTTAGAGAAACCAAAGGATATAGCTTTTACGATCCACGAGAGCAAAGAGTGTTCATCTCTAGAAATGCTTTCTTTTTAGATAAAGAGTTTCTTTTAAGAGAAGATAGTGGGAGTAATATTGAACTTAGTGAAATTAAAGATACTGAAACTGCAAATTGAAGAAGTCGAGACTTCTCCAATAGAAATACATAAACATGTAAATATAGAAGTGCTTTGACCTGAAACTACACAAGGTTATCGTAGATCAAATAGAAGCCCTCATGCACCTATAAGATATGGATTTCTTATAGATGAAGGAGGATTACCTCACATAGAAGGTGATGAGCCTATGAACTACGATGAAGTTCTGAAAAGTTCAGAACGTGAGGGATGGCTTGAGGCCATGCAATCAGAATTGGATTCCATGAGAATTAATAAAGTATGGAGTTTGGTTGATCCACCCGATGGGATAAAACCCATTGGATGCAAATGGGTTCTTAAGAAGAAACCTAACATGGAAGGTAAATAGTTTACTTATAAGGCAAGATTGGTAGTGAAAGGATATCGTCAAAAACAAGGTGTTGAACTCCTAGCTATTGCTGCTCATTATGACAATGAGATTTGGCAAATGGACGTCAAGACTGCGTTCTTGAATGGAAATCTTTCTAAGTAAGTATACATGATACAACCTGACAGTTTCAATTCCAATGATAGCGAGACGATGTACAAATTAAAAGGTCCATTTATGGATTGAGGCAGGTATCGAGGAGTTAGAACATCAAATTAGATAAAACAATTAAGGAGATTGGTTTCATATAGAATTTAGATGAGCCTTGTGTATATAAGAAGGTGAATGGAAGTGCAATTACGTTCCTTATATTATATATAGATGACATATTAATAATAGGAAATGACATTCCAATGTTACAATCCACCAAAATTTGGTTATCACAGAAGTTCTCCATGAAACACCTAGGGGAAGTAAGTTATATATTGGGCATCAGGATATATAGAGATAGATAAATTAAATTTCTTGGTATTTCACAAGAAACATATATAGATAAAGTTCTAAGGAGATTTAGCATGGAAGAATCCAAGAAAGGATATGTTCCTATGATGCACAAAGAACATATTTCTTGATCCATGTGACCAACAATGCATGAAGAAAGGATTCGCATGAATGAGATTCCGTATGCTCCGGAGATTGGATCCATCATGTATGATATGTTATGTACAAGACCTAATGTATCGTATGCATTAAGTGCAATAAGTAGATATCAGTCAAATCCAGGTGAAGGTTATTGGATTGTAGTAAAAAATATCCTAAAGTACTTATGAAGAATTAAAGATATGTTATTGATATATGGAGGACATGAACTTGAAATAAGTGGTTATATAGATGCCAATTTTCAAACGGATAAAGATGATTCAAAATCTGAATCGGGTTTTGTGTTTATGATAAATGGGGGTGTAGTCAGTTGGAAGAGTTCTAAACAAGCGACGACAGCGGATTCGACAACTAAAGAGGAGTATATTGTGGCCTCTAAGGCGACAAAGGAATCTGTATGGATAAAAAAGTTTATTACAGAACTAGAAGTGGTTCCAAGTATTGAAAGTCTAATAAAATTTTATTGTGACAATAATGGAGCTATTGTGCAAGCAAAGGAACCACGATCTCAACAAAGATCCAAACACCTACTTCATAAATATCATATTATTAGAGAGATTATCTCTAATAGAGACATCTCTATAGAAAGAGTTGACACTGATCAAAATATATCTGATCCTTTTACTAAAGCGCTTCCCCAAGCTAGTTTTGAAAAACATGTAAATTCTTGTGGTATTAGATACCAAAGTGAATGGCATTAGAGAAAGTGAGAGTTTGTTAGATAAGAGTGCTCAATGACCATCACCTTGGCACTTAATTATAATAATTGAATATTATTTCAATTAATAAAGGCATCTTCATTGTTTCATACTATTATTTAATTGTGAAAAAATGGTGTTTTCTTAATATGAATCTGTTGAAGTCCATAATATGATACTAGTATAAAAGCGTTTATGATAGTGATCATGAGATAGTTCGCTTATTATATTACATAACGTTCATATAAAAAAGGATCCTTAGTCATAAGTTTATTGAGATATGACATCATTAAACCAGTAAGACTAATGTGTGTTGCATTACTTGATTTGATCAAACAAGTATTCCTATGACTTGAGACTATAATTGATAATCTGAATGAACATACAAGTGGTTGTTGAAGAGTTAACAATGCACTGAAGTGTCCCACATGATCCCCTCATGGTAATATATTTATTCAATGTCAGTGGTGCGTCTCATAGCTACTATAGTGAATTATCCTTAGACATAAGGTTCTTAAGTAAAATCATATGTGTGGATCATTTACTTTAATACTAGTTACGATCGATCTATAAAAGGACAATCAAGAGTTAGTGGTTAGGTATGTGAAAGATATATAGTGATACTATGAGTAGCCAATGAATAGTTGTTAACTAGTGGTTAGTTATGATCATTTATTTTAATACTATGATTTATTATATGTCTAAATAAGTCACAACTTTTGTACTAGGAACAAGAATGTATATACTCAAAGGCCTCTTATCGAAACACTACTTTCTAGTCCATGGCCATGGCATTCTATCTCAGGTTGAGGGTCTCTCGAGGATAGACTTAAGATAGTAGTAAGTTTTGGTAATGCAAGAAAATTAGGCTTGGGCTGGATGCGATGCTTTAGTCTAATGGAAGTTGACAATCAATAACCATACTCAAATAACTGAGCCGAGTATAAGATGTGACGATATGAACATTCACAAAATAAATAGTTGCGAATAGGTTCGATGCTTCGTCAAATTTAATACAAGTTAACTTTCTAGAGCATTAGGAGTCACGCGCGTTTTGCTAGAAACATCCTCGTGACTGGGTTATAATTAATTGGTTAATTGTAATCGGCTAAAAACTCTAGGGGCCTAATGGGTCACTCGCAATAGAAGAGTTAAATTAAAATGTAAAATGAGAATAAATTATGAATTTATTCATGGATGATAAATATTAATGAATATTTAAAATAAGTTTTATTTTGGAGATAATATAATATTTATTAAAGATTTTATATTATTAATCAACCAATTAATTAGAGGAATTAATAGTGAATGATTAAATGTTTCTATTTTAAATATGATATTTAATCATTAATTATTATTATTATTAATTTATGATAAACGGAAAGATATTTGAAAATGTGATAGGATCGGTGCTACCAATAGAGATTAGGGTCTAACTGTTGTTAACAACTTATATACTTCAATTCGATTTTAACTTTGTTAGAAGTTAAAATCTGTTTCTATTCTTCACAAATCCTTCGAACTCTTGAAACAGATTCAAGTGCGGAAGTGTTTTTCGGATTTGAAGCTTTGAACCGATGGAAGATAAATGACAGAAAGTAAAAAACACATAGAGTTGTTTATGGATGTTTAGAGCAAACCCTCCAACGTCACCCCTTCTTACACAACCAGAAGGATATCCACTAAATACTCTTAATCGAATACAACTCACTGATCTAACTAACTCCCTGTTGAACAAAATAACCTTTGTTCAACTTACAACACTGAAGTTTTATCATAGAAAAGATAGTATGTAATTACAATGTATTCACAGCTAGATAGTAAGTGAGATATTTAATTTCGGAAACTTTCTTGAATCGAATGAATGAAGCAGTTGTTCGATCGTTGTCCTTTGGCTTCCATGTAAACTTAATATACACCAACGGTCGAATCCGCCTTTTGAACACGTGTCCTCTTTTTGTTGGATGTATTATCCATGAGGTACTAGGTTGTACAACAGAATATATTCTTGAGATCGTGGTAGTACAACATGAATATATTCTTGAGATCTTGGTAGTACAGTGCAGTACATGCAATTTGAATAACATCATACGTGGAGGTTGTTCATTTGTTGATCACTAATGCCAGCTGTCTAGAGGACAACCTACTTTGCTTAGACGCCATCTACTCATCTAAGATGTCCATTTGCACATCTGATTATCTTAGACGTCCATCTGCTCATCTGATCATCTTATATGTCCATCTACTCAAACGCCTCATCTTGGCCGTCAATCTGCTTAAACGCCTCATCTTGGCCGTCCATCTACTTAGATGTCTCATCTTGGTCGTCCATCTGCTTAGATGCCTTATCAGCTTGAGTTAGACTAGCATGTTTAACTATGCATCATATTAGACTACCACGTCTAATGGAGTTATACTTCGACGTTTAACTACGCGTCCCATTAGACTACCACGTCAAATGTAGTTAGACTTCGATGTCTAACTACGCGTCTCATTAGACTACCACGTCTAATGGAGTTAGACTTCAACGCGTGAAATTAAAAAAACTCTAATTATTAATTATGCACCTAGTAAGGACCCAGGTCATCTGTATGACAATCGAGTGTACTTACCACTACACCACTTGAGATGTTGATATCTAAATATATATTCATATATTTGATATGACTAACAATTATTGAACTTAGTTTTATCCATTTATTATCAAAAACAATTTCATATATCATCAAAATCACGTTTGTTAAGTTATTTTAAATCAATTAAAAATCTTAATCCAACAATTTTTCATGTTTTGATTATTTAAGCTAAATTATCAAAATCATGTGTGTTCATGATTTAAACATACTTCAACATTTAAAATCTTAACCCAATAAAAAGGGTGATTGATGTTTCCTTTTTTATATATAACCTTTCAAATTATTATAATTAATAAAGGAATTAAAAATAATGAAATCATCATATAAAGATTATATAATATAATGAGTTTTTCCCCAAAACTCTCTCTTTCTATCTAGAAAAATGTTTTCTCTTTCTAAAGTTTGCTCAAGGAAAAGAACGTTTTCACTAATCTTACTCTTTCATCCATTTCGATTAACAATATTGAATACTAGCATGTTCTATTGGTTGATCATTCATTTCTAAAAAAACGTTTCTAGTTATTTTAATCTTATTTTCACGTGGATCAACATTAGAGACGTTTAAAAAACGTTTGGTAAATAAGAAGACGAAGGGTCATTTCTATCTTGATCGTGAAGTACTCATGGGATCTTAAAATATTTCAGACACTTCTTGAGAAGTTGGGAGAACCGTACTAGTGTGATCTTAAGGAATTTCAGACACTTCTTGAGAAGTTGGGAAAACCGTATGAAGTATAGGTTACGTCCATCATCATAAACTTAAAAGGTCAACGACAAATTGTTTTTCTATAATCCCCCTATGGATGTTTTAAATAGTTATAAACGGTGAATTTGTGATCAATATGGGAAGGGATTATAAGTTAATGATAAAATTATTGTAAACGTCAAATTCCGCACCTTTTATCATATATATATATGAGATATACGCTTAGAAAATCCCAACAATGTTTACATTAACATGCAATAAAGGGAGACATGATCCCTTAATAAATAATTATAAATGTCAATGATGTTATTAAGATCCCTAGCTAGATCACATGGACTATGGAAGTAAGTAGGATCTTGAACAACATCATCCTCTTCAGACTCCACTTCTCCATTCGTAGCTTCCTAGCTAGAATCATCATTCGTGTCTTCAACATTCGTTTCTGCGTCAACATGAGTAGATGAATAGAAAATACGATTGGATTAGTGAGCCTCACTTTCACATATTCTTGCATGTGCGAACGCCTCGGTTACACCTTGAAGATCGATGCTCGGACCAACTCCATGATGGAGATGAGTTCCACCTACCCTTGTAGCTTTCCTTCAAGATCCGGGAAGTGAGATCGCTTGAGTAATGCGCCATGTTTGGATATGCTTCAAACATAGAGGCTATAAATGGACCTTCTGACATGGGATGTGATCCTTCCCATGGGACTTCCAATTCTTCACCAAACTATCAACATAATGGAATAGTACAATATGATGTGAACCCTTCAAGTCCCATAAGCATGATATATGGATGATTATTTATGGCATAAATCATGAATTTGATGCGATATGAAGGAATCACGAATCGAATAGGATGATCATCTCAAATAACTCACATATATGAAACCATATTGAGTCTTCCTTCTATCCTCCAATCAAGGAGGAATAGAACAAGTCTGGTTCTAGAGGCGGAAAACTAAGTTTATCCATCATCTATAAATAAAGGATGAGTGGAGAACCTCTTCGTGACATGTGATAATTGCTTGACATTGGATGATTGTGGTCAAGCAATGTCACAACAAGGATCATGCAAAATAGATCACATAGTTTATACTCCAAGGATAAAACCACTTTTACAATGAGAGATGATGGCTGATGAAGCTCAGTGGGGATCAATAGCAGATGAGATAAGAGGATGACTAGTGTCTATGCATCATAATCCTTATCAAAATGATGTTTGAATAGATCATGCAATAGTTTAATGTTAAGGCTCCCATTTTGAACAATAGGATGGGAGTCATGGTTATCATTACCAAAGTAATGTCTGAGAAGCTCTAAGGGATGAGTGTTCTTTTCCACAGAAGAAATAAAAAACATACTTTGCGTGTGAGGTGGCAAAAGAACATGAAACTCCTTTAGAGTAAGAGCAATTGGATGACGTCCAATAGAAAATGTGTGGGTATCCGTACACCATCTACTTCTTATGTGGGCCATCAAACGTATATTAACTTTGATGTGACCTAAAGAAAGAATATGGTTAAGATCGTAATGACTTAAATAGATCATATGCGTCTTGTACAAATCGACGTACGTAGACAAGACTTCAAAGTCGAGGAGCTCCATGTTTAACACATGAAAGTTGTAATGTTAAAATATATTTTGTTATTTAGAAAAATCTATTTAGACAAAGAGATTATCTTATGCAGGTCGTATTAAACTTGTCACGAAGGTGGTTATGAGAACTATTGGATACTAGGCGCAACAAATGGTTCTCCCAAAGAAATTCATGAACGAGCTTGATCAACTTATGACGTATTTCATTTAAGGGAGTCAAGGGAGTGGAGTTAAGAAGGTGAAATGGCTTGATGTTTGTATGCCCATGGAAGAGGGGCATTGTTCTTAAAAATTGTATAAAACTGAACAAAACCCTCATTTATTAGCATTTTTAGGCATTAGAGAAAAAACAAAATTCACTATGGGTTCCATGGGTGCACTCAAATATAGATTTTGAAATGGAATGAGGTCAACATTTGGACGTGCAAAATTAAGATGGAAATGGAGTGGTCTCTGGAATAGATTTTGAAACACAAATATAGTACTAGTAAGATGTTCAAGATTTATATTGGAAGTGAGATTTGAATCCTGTTTTGGCATGACCCTTGGTTCGAGGATCAACCAATTATTTTTAATAAAGATTTTGCTCTTACTCGAATCAGGAAGAAATGTCAATTGGATAATATTTTTCAAGTCAAGAATGGGGAATGGAACAATCTTTTAAGGATTATTCTAGAAAGAAAAAGGATCCTTGATTTTATATCTTCTTATCATTTTAAAGATCTTGAGGATTCTCGAGTTTGGGGTGTTGAATGTGAAGGAAGGCCTTCCTCAAGGTTAGCATGGGATGTTGTTCTTGCTAAAGAGGATTTGGTACCATGATCTCATTTGGTGTTTTCTTCAAAAGTTATTCCTAGACACCAATTTATCTTGTGGTTGATGTTTTGTGGAAGGGTTAATACATGAGATCGAATCAAGAAGTACATGAATATTCTGAATTCAAGTTGTCTTTTATGTGTGGGAAATGAGGAGACCATAAATAATATTCATGGGGGCTTCCCATCTACTTCATTGTTTTAGGATAAGTTTTTCTAAGATTATGGATTGATATTAAAGATGTTGCTTTAATATAGGGAAAGGGTAACTTCTTCTCTTCAAATGTTTTTTAAGTATTTTTTTCTAATATTGTTTATCACATTTAGATGGAGCATAATGCGAGAGCTTTTTAAAGTGTTTGAAATGATATTTAACAAGTTTGGAGGGATATCAGTTTTATGAAAACTCTCTTATTCGAACGTGGAGGCGAATTCCTACTTGTAAAAAAAATTTGATTTGTCAAATATGGAGCATTGCTTATGAGGAAGTCATTAGTCTAAATACTTTTAAAATGACTTAATTTTTATGTAATTATAGTTGTTATTTACTTGTTTTATTCTGTTATTCATTGCTAGCGTTTATGTCATTTAAAATTAAGGCAAATGTTTGTTTTTCCTTAATTCATGAACTCATGTAGGTTTTTTCCATTCTAGTTAATGCATGCATGCATGGAAGATGTCATATAGTTAATGTATGCATGCATGGAAGATGTCATATAATTAGACAAGCTAATCAATAAGCAATCCACATACTATTGTTTTAAGTAATTGTGACAACCCACATTATTAAACATACAAAATTATCCCAAAATAGAAATATACACTTTATTTTGAAATATGATTAATATTGAAAATAACATAGTTTAAGAAAATCAAAGAGCTAGTACCGTTGTACACAGATCGTTCATATATGTGATAAAGAGATACAACAAAGTAGATAGGTAGAAAACATAATTAACAGAGTCGTCCTAGCAATCAGAGCATGTATCATCATCTTCTGTCTCGTCTTCCTCTTTAAGTTTGAGAAGTTCTTCTACCTCATTGATGCGGCTGATCCAATTGCATGGGAGCTTGATTTAGACAAGATAATCAATAAGCAATCCACATACTATTGTTTTAAGTAATTGTGACAACCCACATTATTAAACATACAAAATTATCCCAGAATAGAAATATACACTTTATTTTGAAATATGATTAATATTGAAAATAACATAGTTTAAGAAAATCAAAGAGCTAGTACCTGTATACACAAATCGTTAATACATGTGATAAAGAGATACAATAAAGTAGATAGGTAGAAAATATAATTAAGAGAGTCGTCCTAGCAATCAGAGCATGTATCATCATCATCTGTCTCGTCTTCCTCTTTAAGTTTGAGAAATTCTTCTTCCTCATTGATGCGACTGATCCAATTGCATGGGAGCTTGATTTAGTAGGTTTCATTCCACATGTCAAGATATTTTATGTAGAGATCATTTTGATTGGGTCCGTCTACATGAGCAATGGTTCCTTGCCAAGATAATTCCCTATTCCTTCTGAATTGATGGAAGAGAAAAAAGGTAAAATATGAAGTGGATTCTTCTAGGACAGTAGAATGATACGAGCATTATCATTCATAAGAAACATCATACTCTTGAAACAATACCAATGTACGCAATGAGGGTGATTGTCTTCAATAGGATCGGCCGGATAAACTTTGATTATTCTTGGTGTTTGAAGAGACACGAAAGAAGAATATTGATACTCTACTTTGGGTAAAAAATTGAATTTCTTCAAAAGTCAAATGTAGAGTATCAAGGGAGATCCCCTCTAAAGGAGGCGATAAAAAAATCGAGGAGAGTTGTTAAGCCCTTTGAGAGTTTTAGTGAGAACCAATCTTGCCAAGCTACACAAGTTGCTTTTCATGTGGACGACGACCTCAAGGAATCGTGATGATGCCCCATTGGTCTCTGATGGACGCAATAGAAAATTAGCGAGGAGCATGACCATTGTACTTTTATAGTGCATGTTTGCTCGATTCACACCTCTAGAATGGATGATCGAATCGGTCCACCTTGTCAAGTTAATGGTTCTATTTACTATTATACATTGAGTATCCTACATATCAAACCTAAAACATATCTTCAAGAGGTTACGAGGAACAACCAGATCTCGTTAGAGGCCAACATGATGGCTTGAAAGTCATCGATAGTAGGGTAGATGTGTCTCCCTTCTATGACAAACGTCCTAGTGTCCGGATCCATTGGTTGTGCATGTACATCACGAAACCGATGTACACTAGTGCACGAATTAACGAGAGGATCTCATTTGCACGGATACGACTCCTTATTGTTGAAGAAGCCATGGACATACATATCAACGTCGAGTTGTGGGAATTGAGACATTTTCTAGCAAAATAAAAGTTCTAATTAGCTTTTATTTTTGGAAAATAATATCGAATTTTAATCCTATAAGCATACATTTCTTCTAGCATACAAACATGTAGCAATCATAATACTTTGATTGGCTTACGACAAATTGTTATCGTAATCAAGAAGAAATGAGATGAAAGAGACATATGTATCTTAGTATTTTAAAGATACATCATGGTCTCAAGGGAATGTTGGTGTAGTTAGTATCATTTAGATACTTTTGACTACACAACTTTGACATACAAAGGCGTTTAAGAATGTACATATGTGAATAGTATTTACTAAAATACTTATGTTCACATACTTCACTGATTAAGAGGTTTTGAGCATGGTCAAGTTTAATCCACATATAAATAGGGAAGTAAATAAGCAAGCGAATACGAATGCGAGATTTACATTATATTGACTGGTTTTGTGCCCTCAAATAAAGAATTTTGTGAAATGAGGAGTGTAACGTCCTTCATTTTTAGGGTAGTTTAGCCAACTATATATTTTGAGATAAGCATTTAGTTAGTCCCCAATAAAGTAGCTAGTTTTCTGTATGTTATTTATTTCGTCACCTATATTTTATTTTCTGTATGCTATTTCGATTTGCCTTTTTTCTCTTTTGGACTTGAAATGATATGTTCCTAATTAGTAGGTTTTTTATCCATTCAAATATCCCATCTTGAAAGGCGAATTGGGCAATCTAAAATTGGTCAACCACATGCCTTACTTTTGTCACCTACTCTTATAGAAGGAGACTATGGATTCTCCATGGTAGGCGTGACCCATATACTTTTTAGAAAATGTTTTTTTTGTTATAAAACTACTTGGCTTACCTTCCCTCAAATCTTGTAAAAAGTAGATAAGAAGAATAGTATCCTATCTTTTGATATGAAGAACCAAAGTAGAGTTCTATATCATAGAATTTTAGGATTGACCCGTACAGATTTTAGATTAGTACTCATGGAAGCGTAATAATCTAATTGACTTTAAGACCCGCCATTTTAGTTTACTTCATAAAGAAACTAAAGGAAAGGAAATCAGTGTATTCATGAATTATGGATTTGGTGCTTGGTTACGCATTAAGAAAAAGCCGTAGTGTTGTGTCATATGCGCATGTCCGAATAACCATTTCTACTCGATTGTAGTTAGCCATTGTGTTTGTGAAGGTTTGTTTACTTGTTGTATTATGAGTTCATAATTCTTTTACTTGTGTATATCAGTGGCGGACCTACAAGGGGGGCCTTGGGGGGCCCGGGCCTCCCCCACCAGAGTAAAACTTTTAACATATTTTATATATATGTTTACCAAATAAGGCTTTGTCCTGATGGTTTTGGAGCTGACCTCTATAATAGTATAGAGGTCAGGTGATCAAACCCTGCCTCTTACATTTATTTTATAATAACCTCACACTTCTTTTTATAAAATTTTTATTTTATACAAACACTATTTTCTAATATTTATAATAAATTAACACTTTCTTTTATAAAAATTAATAAAAAAAACACAAAAAAATATTTTCTAAGATATAATATTTATAATAATACATAAATGTTAGTTAATATATAAATAAAATTTATTTATATAAGTTAAAATATAAAGAATTATATATAAAATAATGAAAATCATATAATATTATTATTTATTTTAAAACTACATTTATATTATAATTTATATATATATATATTATTAATTTTAATAAAATTAATAATAAAAATTACTTATAAATATAAGGGTAAAATAACCATTTATATAAATATAAGGATAAAATATTATTTTATATTTCTTAATTTTAAATTAGTTTTAAATAATTTCAACAAATAAATGTATTTGTTAGATTTTATTTAGGTGTCTAGGGTTGACACATATTTATTTTTAATTATTTATTTTATGTATGATATAGAATAATGAGGATGTTCTATAAACGAATTTGTACTTTTACATCACATGACCAGCATGAGTCTTTTCAATCAATTAATGAGCCTACTAATGAGTCTAATGTTACTGATCAAATATACATGGTTAGAATATAGCATATCAAAAGATGCATCATTTTGTTTTGGTGTTATCTTTTCAAGTCTTTAAATAGAGAAAACGTAAATGATACATTTATAGGAGATGGGTACAAAAATTGGAAAAGGGCATTAGAAAGATTCAATCATCATATGAGAACTTCAAATAGTTGTCATAATGAAACTAGAGTTCAATTTGAATCATTTTAAGATCAAAGTCATAACGTGAGAAACGTTTTATGTACACATGGTCGTGATATAGAAATAAATTATCGCACCCGTTTAACGACAATGTTTGATGTAACACGCTTTCTATTGAGGTAATGATTACCTTTTCGAGAACATATGAGTCAAGTACTTCATCAAATAAAGTTAATTTTCTTGAATTGATTGATTGGTATAGTCAACGTAATGAAGATATTTTGTCTTTTTTTGTACCGACTCATGGACAAGAATAATTTAGTAATTGTGCTTGTTAATATTTTTATGTAATTATCGAGTAAAATTTTAAATAAAAAATGCATTTATTTGATATCCAAAAAAATGCTACGTTACTATGTATTTGGCCCCCCCGAGAAAATATTTCTGGGTCCGCCACTGGTGTATATAATATCCTAATGTAAACTATCCTTGCTTAAAGATGTCTTTAAGCTTCAATTAGATTTTAACAAAGGTTGCTATTAAGTCATTATAATTCTTTTGATTATTATTAACATGTCTTAAGTCTATTTATAAAGAAAATCTTATTCTTAGTACTAAGATGACTAAAAGATCTCGTTAGTTTTCTCTTAAACAAAATAAGATATAATGAAGTCTTGAATGCACATCGGGCACACGCCGACAAGAATGTGAATTCCCTGATTTTCATTTTGTGAATCCTTGTAGTAAGGGAGTCCACTAGTGTAGAACAAATTGTGAAATCTTTATGAGGAAATATTTCACGAGTGTCATGAGATATGGATTACTAGTTTGAGAGGAATTGGAACCTCATTTATGTCACAACTGAAATCAAGATATTTTTCTAAGGATATTTTTTTTAATGTCTTTGTGATTGTTAAACATATTTTTTAGTAGATCTTTGCACTCGAGTTTGAATTTTTTGAAGCTAGAAGACTCCTGATATGATACTAGTGAAATGAGTGTTTTTTTTCAAAAGTGATATAAAAAATGTCATGGAAGTAAAAAATGTTATTGTAGATTAGTTGGTGGCGTATTGTGCAATGTTCTCCTTTCTTTCTTTTGGAAGTGTGGATGATACTCATCATGCTTGACATACTTCTGTAGAGGTTCGAACCATACTTTAGGCGTCACGTAAGTGTTGGTTATTCTTTTCTTATCGAAGTCTCACTTCTTCTTTTATCGAATCTTCAAGGGTTTGATCTTAATTCCTTGTAGCATTTGAGTTATGTTTTCTAACTTAGACAAGATATATTCGAATTTGATTTCAAAATGACAATAACTCCCTTTGCACATTTCTTGGAGGTGGAGTCTTGGCTCCCTTCTTGACATGTCAATCAAAATGGAGGAGGTAAATACCTTTTCCTCTTGACATGTCATTAAATGAAGTGTGGTGTCATGTTTCGGACAATAAGAATCAATCATTCTTTGTTTATGGTGTCATGACTTAGACATTTGAACTTTGAATTCAAATGGCAAGTGTTTCTCTCCTTTCTTCATGAGACACGTGTAAGAGGTTCTTTGAGGCTCCAAGTGCTATTATAGGTTAAATTTTGGATCGGGTCACTGGTTGGGTCCATTGGTTGGACTCATGTCTTGACTTTTACTTGACCTTGACCTTGACTTGAGCTTGAAATGGACTTGGAATTAACTCACATCTTCTTGATTTCAAAAACACCTTTCTAGAATTGGATTTTTGGGCATTCCTTGATGGATCTTGTCCATACTTCATGGATCTTGGCCTTTCTTGATGGATATTGACCATTCTTCATGGATCTTGTTCATTCTTTCACCCATGATCTCCATATTTCATTTTTTTTTCAAAATCCATACAAAATTGGGTAAAATATTAATTAAGGAATTAATTATGAAGTTAAATAACTAACATCTAACTACTCTAACTAACTTTCCAAAAGAGCTAATCTAACTAACTTTCTAAAAGTTAAATAAAAAGAACTAACTTTTTAAACAAAACTAACTAACATTTTTAAGATTAAAAATTGAAAAACAAAGGAAAAGACCAAGTTTTATGTCCCTAAATCATTATTTTAATTTTATAAAATCTAATGTAATTTAAAAAAAATATATTAGAATTATTTCCAATATTTGGGTACATATATTATTTAGTAATTGTGTATTAATTGTTATCATATAAAGATTAAAGCCAATTAAAGTATAAAGATTATGAGTTTATTTAGACATGTATAATAAATAGGGGATATATTTGTGTAGAAGCAAAAATACATTTTATTATTTCGTTAATGGGTCGAATAATAAATGGGTATATTAGGTGTATGTCCCCAACCCATATAGATATCCTTCCTATTATATTTCTCTCATCAGACAAAAGGTAGAGGTTGTTCATCTCTCATGAACACTCAAGGGCTATCGATAGAAGGTTGAAAGACTTAAACAGCCCACATCATTCATTACTGATCTAGATCCAGAACTTGGAGATCCCAGATCGAAGAAGATCCGAATAACGATGTTGAACGACTTAGTGAATCGTTCGTCAATAAAGATTCAGGATGAGGTGGTTAACATTGCGACTTATCTTATCAATAATTTTCCATCGATGATATTAGAATGCAAGTCATCGGAAGAAGTTTGGAATGTCGCTACTCCAAATTTTGAAAAGTTTTAGGTATTTGGGTGTGTGGCTTACACGCACCAACGCGATGAAAAGTTTAATCCGAGAGTGAAGAAATGTATGTTCGTTGGATACCTTTAGGGAGTAAAGGGTTGGAAACTTTTTTACAAGGATGAGGAGATGATTGAGTGCATTATTAGTCGTGATGTGATCTTTAGGTAAACCGAGTCCTATTATGGAGCAACATAGTGAGTCGAAGTTGGCGAAGTCGCTAGAGAGTGGACCGAATTTGAGGTGGAGTTCATAGGAGGGATTAATACTAAATCAATACACAC
Organism: Impatiens glandulifera; assembly: GCF_907164915.1. NCBI lineage: Eukaryota > Viridiplantae > Streptophyta > Magnoliopsida > Ericales > Balsaminaceae > Impatiens > Impatiens glandulifera. The sequence continues at coordinate 36,697,118 of NC_061863.1, read as the reverse complement.
GGGTTAGGGTAGTGAAGAGGATGAAGCAGATGGTCACGTAGAGGAGGAATGTACAAATTTGGAAGAGAACCTTAACTCATAGTAGTTAGTGCGAGATAAAGACCATAGGACAACCCGAGCTCTAAAGATATTTGACTACTTCGATTTGGAGGCTTTTGCATTTCTTGTGGTAGATGAGGTACAAGATTCAGAGCCTAGATCGTTTAAAGAAGCGACAGAGAGGAAGAAAGAACCTAATGGAAGCGTGCTATGGAGGAGGAGATGACATCGCTGGACAAAAACGAGACATAAGAATTGGTGAACAAAGCACAAGAATAAATGGATGGTTGGTTCAAAGTGGATGCTCAAATGCAAAAAATATGTAGAGAGTAGTAATAAGCTAATGTTTAAGGCGAGATTAGTAGCTCAGGGCTTCACACAACACAAATGTGTCGACTTTACAAGATTTACTCCTTAGTAGTGAATCACATGTCCATTCGTGTGGTGTTCTCTCTAGTGAATCAGTTTGACTTAGAGCTCAAGCAAATGGACGTGAAAACGCCATTTCTTCATGGGAACTTGGATGAGAAGATCTTCATGACGCAAGGTATGTCTACTTAAATGTTTTACTTGAGGGGTTCGTCGAACCCGGTGATGAAGGCAATGTATATCTCCTTGCGCTTGGATGAATTCATGGTTTGTAACGATTTCGTGAGGAGCAATTTCAATAGTTGTGTTTATGTCAATTGGGTTAATTGTTACGGGGTTTTCCTATTGTTTTACGTGGATGAAATGTTGATTGTATCAGAAAACAAGTAAGAGGTTCACAAGGTCAAAAGTTTTCTACGAAGTGAGTTTGAGATATAGGATATAGGACCGGCCAAATTTTTTTTGGTGATGGTGATTGAGAGGGATTGGAAGTATGACACCTTATTCGTGTCTCAACGCCACTAACTCCAAAAAGTTGTCGTCAAGTTCGGGATGTTGGATGCTAAGGCAGTTCAAACACCATTAGCAACTCATTTCAAAATCTCTTCAAAGATATCACCGAATACCAAGGAGGAAAATATGAAAATGGAAAACACCCCATATGCGAGTGGCTTAATGTATTCCATGGTATGTACGTGACCCAATTTTTTTCACATGTTTAGTCTTGTTAATCGCTTTATGGCGAACCTGGGAAAGAACATTGGTAGGCAACAAAGTGGGTTCTTTGTTACGTTGGGGGATCCTTAAATATCGGTCTTTGTTTTAAACGGGCGAGTGTAGGTGATGATAAGTTTTGAGGATATGTTGATACTGATTTTGCAGGTGACTCATACAAGAGAAGTTCCTTAAAGGGATATGTATTTACCCTATTTGGATGCTCACTAAGATGGAAGGCACAATTAGAATCCGTAGTTGCCCTTTCAACAACGGAGACCAAGTATATCGCTGTGACGAAGGGCATTGAGGAGGCACTTTGGTTGAAGGGTCTCGTGGGTGAATTTTCGGTGAAGCACAATAAATTGGAGTTGTTTTACGATAACCTAAGCTCTATGCACTTGTCCAAAAACTTGATGTTTCACGAGTGCATAAAGAACATCGACATTCGACTTCACTACATTTGAGATGTCATAGTGGGTGGAGCGGTAGTTGTGGAGAAGGTTCATACATATGAGAATCCCGTAGATATGGCTACGAAAGTGGTGACAAGAATCAAGTTTCGGAAATGTTGTGACTTGATTCACGTCACAAAGGTTGGAACATAATAGGAGGATCAATTCTAGGGTGTTCTTGATGATGAGGCTCATTCGTTTGATAATAGACATAAAGGCAAGGTGGAGAATTTGTGGAATTGGGTTTAGGATTTTAAGGCTTAATTTGGTGTGCCTCAATGTTAGGTACAAAAAGAGGAAGGAAGATATGTGCGATTGTTTGTTGGATTCAAAAAGGCATGAAATCAGATAATAGTGAAGATGTCAATCAAATCGTATTATTATGGAAATGTCAATTAAATTATCACGAGATCATATCATGGTGGAGATGTCAAAGATATCACATGATCTTTATCCTAGTTATGAATTCTAAAAGCCTATATATATATATATATTATAAACGAGAAGAGAGTGAAACTAAAAACCTAGAACAAACAAAGATACTTAGAGTTTGTAATCTTGGTCTGAAGTTGAGTAAGATTCTTGTGTTCTTATTTTCGTTTTTTCTTACTTTTATGTTATTGTTCTTCATTTCACTACGGTTGCTGTTTTTTCTTTCATTCTTAGAATGATAGTTTTCACCATAGATACAAAGCACTAGAATCAAGAATCAATGCATCAACACAATGGGTGTGTCCATCTAACACTAGAGCTATATCATTATTAGATAATAAATTATCTTCCACAAAATTTATAGAACCAAAACTAGATTTCTTGAAAACATTCCCTTTGAGGACAAATATGATACGAACATTATGGGTGTGTCCATATATTATTAGAGATATATCATTATTAGATAATTTATTATCCTCCACAAAAGTTGTAGAAGTAGAACAAGATTTCTACAGATTTTTCTTCAAATGACATTTATTCTTTCAATATCATTTCTTTTTGCAGTAATTACAAACCTCATTTGGCTTAAAACCCTTTTGAATTAAATGACTTGTCACGTTTCTTTTCTTTCCCTTGCTCATTATCTCCGCTATTATACAATCCAAAACTTGACTCCATGTAATCGTAACGTCTTTTGTCGTTGATCCATCGGATGAAAGGTACACTTGACGTCTTCCAGACTTACGGTATCTTTCTCAACAATGAAACAATCAACAAAGTTTTCATATGATGCAGGCAAAAATACTAACAGAATCAAGGTCACATCCTCATCATAAACCTTAACATCAATATTTATCGCAATGATTAGAAAAATGATATTGACTTCTATAAGAAACATTTTAAGTAGACGTGTATCGCAATGATTAGAAAAATGAAATATGATTAAATATGTGCCCAAACTATATAATGATCCGACAAAGCGAGATCATGACAAAGAAGTATCTTTTAGAAGAGTTTAACTAAAAATTAGACCTATATAATTTGATTTATTACTTTGAACTTATTCTTAAGGAATCATAATATTTTGATGTTACATTTTCTTTGTTTAAATTATAAATGAATGTAATAGATTGATTTATTTTTTTATTTATTAGAGATTACATATATAACATACCATTCCTATTTTTCCTGTTTTTAATATATAATTATGTAGTAGCATTAGTTGGTACTTTAATATACCAAACCAACTCATGCTGGTATCTTAAATATAAAAAAAAGGAAAAATAGGAATAGTATGTGACAAGAATTCAAAATTGTCTTCTTCTATTGCAAACTTTAAATTAGTTGATTGTTATGGGACACCATGTAGGATTATTTGATGTTGAAGGAGCAATATGGGTCATCCATTCATTTTATTTCATTCTTGTGGAAACTCCTCATTTATGCATAGTTTGGCCTGAGTTTTTTTGAATTTTATTTTTGAAAACCATTTTTTTTATAAATTCTTTATTTATCTCACTGCTATTATTATTATTTTACTATAAAATGGAAACCCATTATATTTGGTCTCTTAAGAATACAGATAACAATTATAATATATCCCGCAGTTTACGATTCGAATTCTCCTGTTGGGAGTGGTATTTCTTCGAAACCGAATGGGATAGTGCGGGATGATATATGTGTCCCCGTTCTGAGCTCACCTCAATTATCCTCCGAACACTAATAAACATAATTAAATATATAATATTATCAATATATAAAATAATTAATTTTTTTTATAATAATATAATTTTTTTCAATATATATTAAAATATTTATTTATATAATTTTATAAAAGAATTTTATTTTATTTTGATTTTTATAATAATATAATTTTTTCAATATATATTAAAAATATTTGTTTATATAATTTTGTAAAAAAAAATATATTTTATTTTGTTTAGATTATATAGGATAAGGGTACCTCGCGATAATTTCTCCAAATCCAACTGAGTATGGATGATAAACATATTATCATTCCCATTTATCACTTTCACTTGATCTATACTATACTAGTATGTTACATCACTAAATACTCTTACTTCAATTTCTATTAGATTTAAATTTTAAGTACAAATAATATTTAAATATTTAAATCAATTAAATAATATACTATCGATTTCTTTTAGACAAAATAAAAATAAAATCAACAATGTATTATTATTATTATTATTATCTCATTGAAAGGTTGCATCATTTGGAAAAGAAAGAATTAATATCTCTTTAGGTTGTGGATGGCATTATTATATGGACTCCACTTCCAGTTCGATTAGCTTTATGTCCATTTTCATATGTACTAATCCTAATTTCTAATACAATAATTTCAACAATTGTGTCATCATTTTCATTTCATTACATAAGGCCAATGATATGGATGAGGAGAAGTACAAACTAGCTACCTATTTCTATGCAATTAATTAAATAAGTAATTAATTAATTCTTCAAATATACAAACATGTGACACCAAACATGTCTTTGCAGATGATTTTAATATTCTAACATGGAAAATAAATATGATTTATGAGCCTAAAGTGATATTTTTTTAGCAGATAGAATATGGATTTGCTTTCTTTATTTGAGCCCAATGTTTCTTGTACTCTATTAATAAAAATATTTAAGGTATTTAACATCCACACAAATAATATTTTTTTTGTGAAGTTTATGTTGATAATTAACCAAAACTAAAATTTAATATATATAACACATCTGTTATGCTTATCTTCACAACTAATAATATTAATAATAATAGAGTTCAAAATGATAGTATTGTCCTCAAACTCAACCCACTCATCATTTTGTATTTTGGAATTCAAAACATCCCATCTTAAATCATATGTTAGGATACAATAAATGGTTTTCTCACTGGAAAGACCCACAAACCGAAATGACCATTAAACTAAACAATCAAGCCTATCATCAAGAATATGTTTTATATACCATAGACAATGTAATGTAACTCAATGGTTAAATAAAGGACGTTGATACTAATTGGTCCGTCTCAAAAAATATCTTTCATATACAATGCACCATACCAATTGAAAGACATGAATTTGGTAAAATATTGTTGATACACGGTTCAAATAACCGAGAAGAATAACATTCCCTAAAAGAATATCTATCTAACTAATCAATATTTTTTATACAAGACAATTTCCACAAGATTTTAATAACAAGAAGCTTGTGCTTATCCATAAAGTCCCTATTCAAGGAGAGTTCAATCAATTCATACCAATTGAATTATTCAGCTTCATGTAAATTGGATTCCTAATATGATAAATTATGTAATAGGTGGTTGTTAGTTTGTTTATTTGTGTTTAATGATAATCATAAGTGTTAGTGATAGGTTTGAATAATAGTTAATAAATTTTAGATAAATCATTTCATAACTTAATGAACTATTTTTGTAGGAGTTTTCAACGTTAATGGATCAAATAATGAGTTTTATCATTTAAAAAAAATAATTCCATTTGTTAGTCCTAGACAATGAGCTTTCATCAAGAAAAGACATGTGGGAGACTAGGGCAATATTTTTGATTGCACAAGAGGTATGTAACAAATTCCAAAAAATGGTTAAAATAAAAGGAGACTCTTTTGATTGTGCAATATCAATTATTCTGGTAATGGTGAAATATTTGTCCAAAACGGCTCACTTGATAAGTTTGGGTCATTCCTTTGTTAGCGATTAAGAAAAATATTTGCTAGTGCCTTTCAAAAAGAATTGTGTAAATTGCATAAATCAAACCTACTATGTACCATCCTATGGTGTCAAGACTTAGATATATGGCAGATCAAAAACCTAAACCTCAATCCTTAATCTTGGGTTAAGCAACAATAGAGTTGTTAACACTAGAGTTGTTAGAATTTATGAATCACTATAGTATAATAAATAATTGTGTAAATTAAAAGATTTTTCTTTTAATTTAATTTGCAATATCTAATTTTGAATTAGTAGTTCTTTACTACGATTAATAGAGTAAAATATATAACTATTATAATTGGGTTTTACGAGATCACATATTAAGAGTTGACGGATTAGATCAAAGAAAATGATGGTTGATTATTAATAAATTTAACATTTATTATTAATAATAAATATATTATTTATTTATTTATGAAATAAAATAAAATAAAATATATAATTAAAAAGTTTAAATATAGAATTAAGATCTTAAAAGAATGTTTATTTATTTATTTCTTTATGAAATAAATAATATATAATTTTAAATACTTTAATTATATATATATATATATATATATATATATATATATATAATATTGAGGCCAAAATTTTGTTAATGATGAATGATGAAAAGAGATATCAAAGAGACAGATAATAAAATATGTGTATATAAATAATTTCCTTAAAGTAATTAAGAGAACAAAGAAATATAACTTTTGAAGTTATTGAAAGAGTGAAACCATCAACCTTTCTGATCTAGCAATAGAGATTGCTTCCTCTTTAGTCCTTTCCACCTAGCAGTCGAAGGAAAGGAGATCTAAGCGGGCTCGTGTGGACTATCTACAAGAGCAACACATATGACTCTAATTTCCAACGATACTATGATGTTTGAGTCAGTTCACGCGTAAACAAGTATTTCTCTACGAACCAAGTAGTTTCGATCTTATCAACTTATGCATAGAATTCTTAAGACTAGGTGTTAGATTTATTTAAACTCTAAAAATTAGTATTAAAGTATATTTTATGGAAAGAGATCTATGAAAGATAAGATTTTCAATTATAATATGAGATTTTCAATTAATTTTTTAAGATGAGATCTTCGATTAATTTTGTGCCCATAATAGGTCCACAAATTTATTACATTACGAATGTATTTATTTCAGACTTAATTTCACACAATTTAAATTAGGATTTCATTTAGATAATTCTAACAACTTGTATAGAGCCGTCCTAATTTATTTTGTGAGAATATATATCATTCAATGTAGATATATATGTATGGATTTATGATTTTATTTTAATTTTTTTAGAACGCTGGGTTGCGCTTTTTCTTCGGAGTGTGTCTAATCCCCGCGAATTAAGCTAAAAACCCACAAATCTACTTAACAAATTTAATAAGACGAGCGGAACTTGTCGTTTGACGGGTTCAAGCTCAAGATGATTTAATTTTAAATAATACTATTGGATATACATATAAATTAGTTTTCATAATTTCATACAATTTGACGAAGAATATATATATTTTAAATTTGAAAATTTAATAAGACGAGCGGAACTTGCCGTCTAACGGGTTCAAACTCAAGACGATTTAATTTTAAATAATACTATTGGATATACATATAAATTAGTTTTCATAATTTCATACAATAAATTGAAGAATATATATATTTTAGATTTGAAAATTTTAAATAAGAAGATATAAATATTATTTTTCATTAAGATTCATATATTCTGAATTAAAATTAAATATTATGATGTTATCTATCATGAACATTGATGATAAATTAAGAAATATTTAAATTATCTCTTTGAAAAAATCCTTATTTAAAGACATTTAGATTCTCTTTATATGCATGAATTTATAGATAATTTCAAAATATGTTATTCAAAATATATATATATATATATATATTATTGTTTTTGATAATATTAACCATTGCATTATGGAATATAAAGATTTATGATGTTATTTTATAAACAAATTCTCTCTTTATTGGTTCAGATTATCGAATCTTCTAAGAACAATTATGAAGAAATGAAACTCTATAAAATATTAAGAAGGACAATAATATTTGTAAAAGAGAAAAAATCTTAAGTGTTATGTATTAACCTTTATAAACAACCATTATAAAAGAGTAATTAGCCTAGAAACCCTAAATTACTCATACATATAGGTCCAAACCCATTAATAATAAAATAATCTCTAATTGCATAAAAGACAATAAAGGTCAACAACTTTCAATTTGCTGACAATCAATGCTTAGACTCACAATCTCTATTGTAAGCTTGATTTGGTTCGAGATTCTTCATGCCGAGAAGTTCTCGCATCTCCGCGAATTTGACTTTTGTTAGTGCCTTGGTGAGAATGTCTATACGTTGCTCTTTGGTGCTTACGAACTCTACAATGATCTTTCGGTTCTTGACACATTCAAGGATGAAGTGGAACCGAGTGTCGTTGTGTTTGTTGCGTCCATGAAATACCAAAATCTTAATTAATGCTATTGCGAACTTGTTGTCGACATAAAGAGTTACCAGCCTCGACTAACATTGGAGCACCTCACTTAACAAGTTTCTCAGCCAAAGTCCTTGACACGACGCTGCAGTAGCTTCCATAAACTCCACCTCACATGAAGATAATGTAACATTTTGCTTCATTTGAGATTGCTAGGTGATTAAATTCCTATTGAGATAAAACACCATCCCTCCAGTGCTTTTTCTATCGTCTGTGTCACCTGCTAGGTCGTTGTTAGTAAAACCAATGAGTTCTTCAACTTCTCGTTCTCTTCTTAACGTAATCCCATAGTTTATTGTTCCTTTCACGTAACAAACAATGTGTTTTACAGCTTGTTGGTGTAGAGTGGTAGGGTGCTCCATATATAGACTCACTATGTCAACTACATAAGAGATATCGGGTCAAGTGCATCAAATATTGGAAATACCCGATGATATGCATATACTCCTTCAGATCCACTAAGATTCCTTCCACATCCTTTCCGAGCTACAACTTTGATTCCATTGGATACTTGCTCGAGTTGTAATCCTCCATTGCAAATTGTTTCAACACCTTCTTCGCATAAGTTTCCTACTTCACCTCGATGTTATATTTCTTCTGATCCACCTTGATACCAATATAGTACAATAGTAGCTCGAGATTACTCATCTTAAACTCCTTCATTAATTTTTTTGAACTCCTCAACACCCTTGATGCTTGATCATGTCACGATCAAGTCGCTAACGTATACGCCAACAATGAGTACTTCTTTTCCATGGTTTCTCATGTACACACCTTGAGAACATTTCACGAAGCCAAGACTCATAATTCTCTTATTGAGGCAAGTGTTCCACGCCCTTGGTGCTTAATTTAGTCCGTAAAGAGTCTTATATAACTTGTACACCTTGTGATCTTTATTCTTGATGATGAAGCCTTCAGGTTAAGCGCCATAGACTTCTTCTTCGATATCACCATTAAGGAATGCTAATTTGACATCCAAGTGGTGAATCTCCCATCCAAGGTGAGTTGCGACGACAATAATTAGTCTGACTGTGTCAAGATTTATCATCGGTGCAAAGGTCACTTCAATGTCAACGACTTGCTTCTACACATAGTCTTTCACTACCAATCTCACTTTCTGTTTGAGGATGTTGCCTTCGCGGTCTCTTTTCAACTTGAAATCTTAGTTTAACCCGATGGTCTTATGACCGGATGGTAAGTCGGTGAGCTCATATGTCTTGTTCTTCTTGATAGACTCAAGCTCTTTATTCATGGCCTCAATCCACGACTCTTTAACTTCCTCCTCGTGATATGTTGTTGGCTCATATGTGGTGAGGAACAATAATTCATCAAGATCCATCTCTACCAATGGTTCCTCCGAGCAAACATCTCGTAGAATTCAAAACTCCACATAATTTTGTACGAGCTTATTGTTGTCATTTTACCACTCCCACTTCTTCTCCTGCTCAAACACGGTATCTCTACTCACACAAATTTTTCCGACAAGCTAGATCAAGAAACCTATGTGCCTTGCTTCCGTATTCGAACATCACATTTCTAGTAATTTTCTCATCGAGCTCATTGTGCTTCTATCAATGACCCTTCATACGTTTACTTGCTCCATTGTCAGGGTACCACACATCGGTGTGATTATACTCATCGACACTTGAGAGGAGTTTCTCTATCACTTTCTCTTTATTGAGCAACACCAACTCTAGTTCCTCCTTGGACGGTTCTTGCACGAACTCTTTAAGGTTTGTTTCCTCTGTCTCTAGGAAAAGAAGTTGTCACTCCCTTAGTAAACATTAATAATAGTTCCTCGTCATAGAAGCTAGTGAGGTTTGTCTCATCGTCTTCGGGCAAAGCATTCGTCACTACCTTAGCAAAAATTAATACTGGCTCCTCGTCATAGAAGCTAATGAGGTTTGCTTCATCGTCAGACCTTTTGTTAAGGCACTGAGACACGTAGTGCCCGTACTTTTGACAAACGTAACACTTCATTGTGCTCTTGTATTTGCAGGGCTTGGTGTCTTCTTGTCGACGTGATCTTTCTCCACGACCTCGACTTCCACCTCGCCCTTTGCCACAACCTCAATTATCTCCACCGTTACCGCTGCAACTCGACGATCTAGAAGAAAAATCGGCTTCTCCGTTATTCTTCATTTGTGACCACCATGAGAAGGACGTCCTTGGGGAGCACTTGATAGATGGAAGAAATAGCCATTCTATCATTCTATTAGTTGACCTCATCGAGCATCACAAATTTCTATACTCCTTGTTCTTGTAAGTTTACCCTCATCTTCAACGCCCACACCGAGTAATTACTCATCGTGAGTAATAGATAGGAGAGCGTCACGTTCCCTTCTCTTCCAATCTTCATTTGTGCCGCATCTGTAGTTGATTTTAAAGACATGTTCTTTAGTTATGCTCTGATACTAAATGTTTGTGATGACTATCGGATGTTCTAAGAATAATTATGAAGAAATAAAACTCTGGAAAATACTAGAAGGACAATAATATTTTTGAAAAAGGAAAATTCTTAAGAGTCTTAAGTGTTGTGTATTAACCTTTATAAACAACCCTTATAAAGAAGTAATTAGCCTAGAAACCCTAAATTACTCATACATACAGGCCCAATCCCATTAATAATTAAATAAGCCTTAATTGCATAAAAGAAAATAAAGGCCAACAATTTTCAATTTGCTGAAATCAATGGTTTGACTCACATAATTATCGTTAAGATAATTTAGGGATATTTAGATTCTCTTTTATTAATATATGTTATCAATTAAAGAGATAATTATTTTTGGAAAAACAACATAGTGTCATTTTATTAAAAAACTCAAAAGCGGGAGAATAATTTAAGAGTTAAGATCAAACATATACAATCTCTACATTTTAGAAAGAAAGAAAAAACAAACCAAATTACAAACAATAAAGATAATTACAACAAAAAAAACTACATGTTCCTTTGTTCTAATACATTCCCAAACCAAACTAGCAACAAACTTTCTATTTCTTTCGATTTCCCAAGATAGATTGTCTTCTTTCATTAAACTGCAAATTACTAATTAAATTCAGAATTTCTGACTCCTTCTGGAATTTGCCTCATAATTGATTAATGTCTTCCTTCATAAGATTCTTTAATCGAGAATCTTAGATAGATTCTTCTAAATCAGCATCTTTAAAATTTATCTTTGAGTATTATGAGATTATTTTCTAGTCAAGGATCATGCCAGAATAATAATTCCTTCAATTTTCTATGGTACACTTCAATATTTTGTAAGCATCCTTCCTTGATCTTATGATTTTCTTTAGTGATCATGTTATTTGATCCTTAATTGTACATGTTCACATGCCATTTAACATGCAATAATTTAGAATTAATAAAAGAAAATTTTAAGTTATGTATTGAGATATAAGAGTTTTTAAAAATTGGTTAAGTAAATCTTAAAAGTTTATTATTTATTCATTCTTATATAAGTTGTAGTATATTAAGGAAGTTCTTTTATTTTGTTTGATTAATGTGGAATATTACAAATTTCAAATTCAAGAATTAAGATTTGGCTTATGTTATAATTTTATTTTTTATAATAAAATAAAATAAATTATATGTTTCTTTGGTACACTATATATTATTGATTTGGGTTATATACAATATATGGCATTTAAACTCAAATTAATAATAATATTGTTCATTATTTGGATTGTATTGATTGATACAAATAATCACCAAAGTGACAATGTTTATTGAATTGATTAAGAAAATTTTGAATGATAGTATTGTGTAATTCATTTGGCCCAAAGACTGATAATTAATTGACATAATTACATAAATACTTGTGATGGTAAACGTGTAATAATTAATAAGTTTTATTTATGTGAATAGTTAATCCATCTAAAGATAAATTGATTATTTGGCATGACTTATTATTAATGTTTGATCATTACCACAAAATAGTATTAGTAATTAGTATTATTGTCCAAAGACTTGATATTAATGTTGAATTGGGTATTTTGAGATGTGATAAATCTTTATTTGAATTTAGTTGTTACTTAAGTTTATAAATGTGAGCAGTTATTATATTGAATATTCTATGTGATTAAGGGCTATAATTTTTATGATGTCAAGTTACAAATAATTTTTTTATACGAGACTATAATATATTTTTTAGGGTATTGAGTTTGAGGAGAGAAATAATTTTATCTTTGAAGATGATTTAGATCAATAATTTCTATTGAGGAAGATTTGATTCATATCTTAAATATTTTTTTTACATTGATATGAATTTTATTCCTATTGATGATAAGGTTCAAAATTCAAGAGTAACAAGACAATGTTGATCAAATTCATTAAGTACAAACTCATCAACCTCAAAATCAAGTGTCTTTGCGACAATCCGGTTTATTGGAATTACTTTTTAAGGATAATTTATGGCACTCGTTGCAAATTTTGATATGGAGCTTCACCAAAATAGATGTTAAGGAGTTTCTCATAGGAGATGTTGAAACATAATTTGGTGCAACGAGAAAACTTTATGTTGAGAGACCAAAATAATTGGGTTTGTAAAGTAAAGAAATTCATCTATGGATTAAAGAAGCGTATCGTTAGTGGTACCATAAATTTATAAATATAATAATTATCTCTTTTGCTTTTGAGGTGAAGTGAATTAGTCACTTGTGTATCACATGTCTAGTGAGAGTAAACACATGTTATAATTTTATATGTGGACGGTGCCACACATTTTTTCTGATATTAAGTAGCCAAATAGTTATGAGATATTTGAAAAGAACTAAGAATTAAATGCTCACATATAGGAGGTCGTATAGTCTTGAGATCAATGAGTATTTTGACTCTGATCTTACGGGATATCAAAACAATATAAATCCACTTCGAGTTACATTTTTTGCTATCTGGCTTAGTCGTTTCTTGAAGAAGTGTCAAACAAACACTTACGACTCCATCCACTATTGCAGCATAATTTATGACTTGTTACTAGGAATCAAATTATTTGATATTGACATCAAGTTTTTTGTTGTGAAAGAAATGATACAAATTGGATACATTTCTATAAATATTTATGTACACACTTTAAGATTTTGGAACACTTTAAAATAGGTTTATCGCCTAATATCTTTCATGAGAATATTGCTCATATGAGTGTCATAGAGATCAAATATTTCTAACTTCAGTGGGAGTTTGTAATTTGGTTGTCTTTCAATTTAGTTATTTTTTAAATATTTATGAAGTTTTTATTAAGATAAAAAAATTAAGTATTATTCAGTTCATTACACTTTGTATAATTATGGTTAAAGTATGATCTCACTAAAGTCAAGTAAGAACAGTTGAAAATTGACATAAAAAGATCACTGTGCTTCATTCCTCGCATTCATGATATGATTTTTCAATTAACTATATTGATTTATGTGATCATTGTTGGGTCTAGTTGTGCTTAAATACAACGACGAAATCTTTGGTCCTATATTGATATTTTTATTTGATAAAATTATTTATAAAATATATGATTTTAATGACACAAAACTTTGGACACATTATGATTGTTACATTTATTTTTGTACAAACGTGACTGAGTGAGAGATTATTGGAATTTATGGGTCACTAGTATAATAAATAATTGTGCAATTGAATATAAGCCAAAATAATGTGATCTAATGTAAAATTAAGTTTATGGTTTATGAGTGTATTTTTTATTAATATAAAGTAAGGATACCTAAGTGGCATTTATAATTTTATGAAGTGGTTAAATTATAAATGACCAAACCATAATAACTGACATAATTTTAGTTATATTTTAACGATAATGGTCCCATTCGAGGTACGATCATTTAACTATTTGCATCCTCATCCATCGAGAGAGAAACTTATTGATGTACTCATCAAAATAGAAAAGTCATTTTATCTAAAGAAACATGAGATTAAAGAACAATTTTATTTAAGGAAAGTTTAAGGAAAGAAAAGATTAAAGATCATTTCTATTATAAAGAAGAGAAGATTCAAAACATTTTGTAGCATTCTGATTTAATTTCTCTTAATTTAAATTAGGATCTAATTCAGATAATTTTAACATAAGTATCACCCAACTACATTAACTGATAGGATTAGTGTAATCAATAGAGACGGGGTCTAGTTATTGATGACAACTTCTGGAAAACGGTTAGATAGAAATCATGTTAGGGATTAATATCACTTTCTATTCTTCACAAACCCTTGCAAACTCTTGAAGCGATTCAAGTGCAGAACTGTTTGCTCAGGTTTGAAGCTACGAACAAATGAGAGAAGGAAAGACAAAATGTAAATGACACAACAAGTTGTTTATGGACATTCAGAGTAAACTCTTCTACGTCCCCCCTTCTTCTAACAACCGAAAGGATTTCACTATACTTCTTTAAATCAAATACACTTTACAGGCTAGTTAACACTCTAGTGAACAGAACAGGCTCTGTTCAACTTACAATATTATGATTAAGAATATTTCTCAACTAGACAGATTTTGATTCTCTCTCTTGAACTTGAAGATGATGTACAAATAAGTAAGTGAAAGAGTATTAGATTTATAGCTGGTAAGGCTGGTAAGACCGGTACGTTGACCTATGTCCTTGAGGATCTATATATAGAGTCCGGACACCAACGATCAAATCTTCTACATGGACACGTGGCAAGCGCCCATTGGAAAGCCTCCATAGTACAAGAGTACAACAGACTTTGTGCACATGGATCGTGGTCGTACCAAACTGGTAGTGCGCCAAACATTCTTTTGGAACTGTCCTTTACTGAACAAGTAGTGGGAAGAATATTCGCATACGTGGCGTTCATTCATTGGATACAAATAGCTAGCGTACCGGACTGCACAGATGAGTGGAGCAGGAGTAGCGTATAGCTAGTTGATCGAGGGTAGACATATGTTTACTTCAAACAGCTGCTGAAGCGAGTCATTAGACGGGCACCATTAGACTGTCGAGTCTAAGGGAGTTAGATGTCTATGTCTAATAGCGAGATCCATTAGACCACCAAGTCTAATGGAGATAGATTGCACGTCTAACTACACTTCTGTTAGACTAGACGACTAACTACGCGTCTGTTAGACTACACGTCTAACTACGCGTCTGTTAGACTGCACGTCTAACTACGCGTCTGTTAGACTGTATATCTAACTACGCGTCTGTTAGACTATACGTCTAACTACGTCTAATTAGCCTATTTCAGTCCATGTCTAATTTAGCATAGATTTAATGCACCTCCACAAAAACAATTAGACGACTTAACTTCATTCTTAATCAAAGTTTTACTAATACATCATTAAAATAACGTTAGTCAAACTAATTTGACCCAACTTTAACCTTATCATGTGAAGTAGTTTATGGTCAAGCAACTCTAGTTCATTATCCATGATTAGTAGAGGTTACTCGAGTTCAAACCCATCAAACTACTTCGTTTTCATTTTCAACAAGCTCAAAAATATGATGAAGCAACAAGAAGATTAAGAAAAGGTTTAATTGTTAGTATCAAGTTAATGATTAAGTTTTATGTGAAAGGGCAGCCATACTAGCTTATGTTTGTAATAGAAAAACCTCACAAACTCAATCATTAACATTTTCATTAGATTAATTGAGTGAGAAAAGTTTCTTACAAATTCAAAATTCATTTAGTGGCAAAGATGACCAATGAAATACATATTTGACTATTTTGTTTTATCTTTGTGAGCACCAAATTCATTTTCTTCTTATGTCAAGGGAGGCTAATATTATAATATAGGCTTAATTAATCTAACCCTATCATCCCCTCTTTTATCTTAGTAGAAACAAGAGTTGAATATCTCTAGCCTTCTTGAGGGCCTAGGTTGAACCCGTTAGGTGGCAAGTTCTGTGTTTGGTTAAATAGATAAGTGTATTTTTAAGTTTTGTGTTTACCACGGGGATTAGTCGCACTCTAAAAAAGAAGTGAAACTCAGTGTTCTCAAAAAAAATCTAACCCTGCCATAGATTAAGCTAACAAGGCTATGCCGTTTCATCAAGAATAATGGATACGAAACTTTAACAGATAATTCATTAGTTTAAATAAATTAGGATGTATTATATAGATATTGTACACATGGATACACAAATAATAAACCCAAACCATCTAAAAATAAAAATTGTATAACTAAAACAAAACTATTAGGCACAAAATGAACCTCAACCTTTAGAGAATTATAACAAATCGAGTTTGCACATATGGAACATAAAATTCCTTACTACTTATCAAAGAGGAAGGTCAACTCGATCATGTATGTGCAATTACATTGGCTCCTGTAGAGAAGGATTAAATGGAAAGAACTCCCATTGAGCATATTGTGCCATCAATTAATCCACTAGCACTATAGCCACAACTACTTCAACCTTAGGTACAACTTTCCATAAACTTCCCATATTCAACAGTAAACAATTATTAATAAAAGGAATGCCTATAATTCATGTGGAATTGGGCCTAGAGTTTTGAAGCCCAATTTGGTGTACAACAATGTTAGATACCAAAAAAGGGAACGAGGATATGTGCGATATTTATTCGATTCAAAAAGACATGAAATCACATAATGGTGAAGATATCAATCAAACCGTATAATTATGGATTTTAACTAAATCACCAAAAGATCATATCATGGTGGAGATATCAAAGATATCACATGATCTTTATCCTAATTATGAATTCTAAAAACCTATATATATTGTATACAAGAAGAGGGTGTGAGACTAAAACATAGAATAAATAGAGAGAGTTAGAGTTTGTAATCCCTATTATAACTATATTGAATTGATTCTCCGAAAGCAGGACGTAGGAAATTGTTGGTCCAAACCTGTGTAAGATTCTTGTGTCGTTATTTCGTTCTTTTCTTACTTTTACGTTATAGTTCTGCATTTCACTATAGTTTCTATTATTCATCTTTCATTTTTAGGGTGATAATTTTCATCACAAATTAGTATCAGAGCCAAGTTGGGCTAAGGAGGTCACGGTTCGAGTTTATTGGTGACTTATTTTTCTTGATTCGGTCAATTATTTTGAGTATTTAAGATGTGGTCAAATTCTAGGGTTCATATCGAGAAATTCGATGGGACGAAGGATTTGAGTTGTAGAAGATGAAGATGAGGGCACATTTAAGCAACATGGGAGTTGTTAAAGCACTCGAGGGGGAATCTCATTTATCGGTCTCGATGGACGTGGGAAAAATATGGAGGTGTTGGAAAGAGCTTATAGCACCTTAATTTTTAGTCTAAGTTATTAGGTGGTGCTACAGGTTGATAGTGTCACGATGACAACATAAGTGTGGCTTTAGTTGAAGTCTTTATATATGACTAAGGCACTATCGTCTCAGATCTACATCAAGTATTCTTCATGTTTAGAATTCATGTTTAGAATGGCTGAGGGGAAGGACATGCAGATGCATCTCCACGATTATGTTAAGATTCTCCTTGAGTTGGAAAAAAATTGGGGAGAAATACAAGGATGAGGATAAGGAGCTGATACTTTTGAATTCTTTACCGAAGTCATATGAGACATTCGTAGACATACTCGAGCATGGGAGGGAAGAGCTTACCCTCGATGATGTGATGAGTGCATTGAGATTGAATGACCAAAAGAATAAGAATAAAGAGAGCAATGTAAGTGGAGATGAACACTTGGTTCAAAGGAAAACCGAGAGGAGAGACAATAAAAGCAAGAAGAAGAGGCATTCGAAGTCTCTCGGGAAGAAATATACTAAGTGCTACAAATGTGACAAGGAGGGACAATCTAAGTGACATTGTCTAGATTTGAGTAATGACGAGAAGAAGAGCGGAGAAGACGGTTGTTCAAGAGGTCAAGAATGAGTATGAAAGTGTGGAAGTTCTCGTTGTCTCCACTAATTAGTCTAACAAATGTGGGATTATCGATTTCGGGTGTTCGTTCTATATGAAACTTAAGAGAGTTGTTCAAGACCTATGAGAAGACTTTGGTGGAGGATATTTTGTTAGGTAAAAAAAATCTTGCAGGATGAAGGGATCGAAATAGTGTGTTTGAAGGTGCATGATGGAATCGAGAGGGTACTGACAGACATACGACATGTCCCAGATCATTAGAGGAATTTAATCTCTCTTAGCTCACTAGACCAACTTATTTTTTAGGGAGGGTTGAGAAAAAAGTATTGAGGATCACAAAAAGGTCTCTAGTTGTAATGATAGACATGCGAGAATAGTCTTTATGTCCATCAAGGAAGTTAGTTGGTGATATGGTGGCAGTGACTAAGCCTCGAGATGTATCGCCCATGAGTTTATGGCATAAGAGATTGGGGCACATGAGTGAGAGGGGTTTGAAGGAGTTGAGTAAAAGAGGCTATTTTGACAAAGAGAAACTCGATGATATGGAGTTTATCGAGAACTACATATTCGGTAAAGCAACAAGGGTGAAGTTTAGACGGTCGGTTGATGTGATTTGGGAGACGCTCAATTATGTTCACTCGGACTTGTGGGGGCTGGTGAGGAATCCAACTCTAGGTAAAGGTCGTACTTTATCACCTTCATTGATGATTGTTTACGCAAAGTTTGGGTATACATCTTAAAGTACAAGGATGAGGTATTTTCTAAGTTCATGGAGTGGAAGAAGATGGTAGACTCAAATTGGGAAAAAGGTTAAAAAGTACCGAAAAGATAAGTTCAATTAGTATATCAATAAAGAAGGGATGGTTCATCACAAAACCGTGCGACAAACACCGCAACAAAATAGCTTGGCGGAGCGAATGAACATAATACTACTTGAGCGTGCCCGATGTATGTTGTATGAGGCCGGTCTACCAAAGCGATTTTGGGATATGGCAGGTAAAAATGATATTTATCTTATCAATCGTGTTCCATTGACGACATTGGAATGCAAGACAACGAAAGAAGTTTGGAATGGCGCTCCTCCAAAACTCGACAACTTGAAGGTGTTTGGATGTGTGGCTTACATGCACCAATGTGATGGAAAGCTTAATCCGAGTGCAATGAATTTTATGTTCTTTAGATACTCTGAGGGATTAAACGGTTAAAAACTGCTTTACAAGGACATGGAGATGACCAAGTGCATCATTAGTTGTGACATATTGTTTAGAGATACTGAATCGTATATGGAGGAACACAGCCAGTCGAAGCTAGCAAAGTCAATATAGAGGACCCTATTTAAGGTGGAGTTCCTAGGAGGGATTAATAAAGAGTCGGTTGACACGGGAGAGGCTAGTGAAGAGGATGAAACAGACAGTCAAGTAGAGGAGGAATGTATGAATCCGGAAGAAAATCTTAGCTCTTACCAGTTAGTGCAAGATAGAGATCGTTGGACAACCCGAGCCCCGAAGAGATTTGGATTCTCCAATTTAGAGGCCTTTGCATTCCTTGTGGCATATAAGGTACAAGATTTAGAGCCAAGATTGTTTAGATAAGCGATAAAGAGAAAGGAGCGAATCGAATGCAATCATGGTATGATAGAGGAGATGGCATCGCTTGACAAAAACGAGACGTAAAAATTGGTGGACAAATTCAAGAATCAATGGGTGGTTGGTTCAAAGTGGGTGTTCAAGTGAAAAAAGGTGTAGAGGGTAGTAACAAGCCAAGGTTTAAGGCAATATTGGTAGCTAAGGACTTCACACAACGCGAAGGGGTCAACTTTAATGAGATCTACTCCTCGGTAGTGAAGGACACGTCCATTCGTTTGTTGCTCGCTCTAGTGAATCAATTTGACTTCGAGCTCTACTCCTCAGTAGTGGGTTGATGGTTGTAGGGTTTTCCTATTGTTATACGTGGATGATATGTTGATCGCATTGGGAAACAAGGAAGAAGTTTACAATGTCAAGAGTATGCTAGAGAATGAGTTCGAGATGAAGGATATGGAACTGGTAAAGAAACGTTTGGAGATGGTGATTGAGCGTGATTGGGAGAAAGTCTCTATGTTTATGTCTCAAAGAGACTACCTCTAAAAGTGGTCGCCAAGTTCTGGATGTCTAACACTAAGGAATTTCAAATGCAATTAGCTACTCATTTAAATCTCTCCTCAAAGATACCACTAAGTACTAGAGAGAAAAATGTGAGAATGGCAAACACCCATATGCGAGTGTCGTAGGGAGCCTAATGATGCCATGGTATGTACGCGACCCGATCTTACTCACGTGCTCAATCATGTTAGTCGTTTTTTGGAGAACCCAGGGAGGCGACGAAATGAGTTCTCTATTACGTTGGAGGATTATTAGATGCCGATCTTTCTTTTAAACAGGCGGGTGTAGGTGATGATAAGTTAGAGGATATGTTGATGTTGATTTTATAGGTAACTTGAACAAGAGAAGGTCCCTAACGGGATATGTGTTTACCATATTTAGATTCTTGGTAAGTTGAAAAGAACAATTACAATCCATAGTTTCCCTTTCAACAACGGAGGCCGAATATATCACTATGACAGAGGGCGTCAATGATGCACTTTGGTTGAAGGGTCTTATGGGTGAATTTGGGGTGAAGCACGATAAAGTGGAGTTGTTTTGTGATAACCAAAGCGCCATACACTTTTCCAAAAGCTCGATGTTTCACAAGCGCACAAAGAACATCAATATTTGACTTCACTACATTCGAGATGTCATAGCGAGTGAAGTGGTAGTTGTAGAGAAGGTTCATATAGATGAAAATCCTGCAGATATAGCCACGAAGGTGGTGACGGGAATCAAGTTTTTGAAATTTTACAACTTGATTCACGTCACAAAGGTTGGAACGTAATCGGAGAAGTAGGAGGATCGGTTCTAGGATGCTCTTGATGATGAGGTTCATTTGTTTGACAATAAATATAGTGGCAGAGTGGAGAATATGTGGAATTGATCCTAGGGTTTTGAGGCCCAATTTAGCGTGCCTCAATGTTAGGCACAAAAAAGGGTAGGAAGATATATGCCACTATTTCTTGGATTAAAAAAGGCTTGAAATCACATAATGGTGAAGATGTCAATCAAATCTTAGTATTATATAATGTCAACTAAATCGCCACGAGATCATATCATGATGGAGATGTCAAAGATATCACATGTTCTTTACCCTAATTATGAATTATAAAAGCATATATATATATATAAATTGTAAACGAGAAGAGGGTGTGAGACTAAAATCTAGAACAAACAAAGATAGTTAGATTTTGTAATCCCTATTATAACTCAATTGAATCGGTTCTCCGAAAGCAGGATGTATGACATTGTTGGTCCGAACCTGGGTAAGATTACTATGTTATTTCGTTCTTTTGTTTACGTAATTGTTCTACATTCCACTACGGTTGCTATTATTCTGCTTTCATTGGTGATAGTTTTCCTCACATGATAAATAAAGTGAACTATGAAGAATCATTTCTACATTTAATTACATTATATTGGTAATAAGTTTCTCTATACATGGTATAATATCATTAATCCCATCATTAATATTTATATTTTAAAAAACAAATCCTTAGACCTAAGTATGGCCCATGACTTAATTAATTTAATGTAATAAAATAATATTGTAATTGATTTCTTTTTAATGGAGAAATATGGGAAATAGAGAATGTTATATAAGTATTTTACATTTCCCATATATCAATATTCTCTGTTATTTCCCCATATCCTTGTTTTGAATATCGATTGTTTTATTGTATGAATTTGTTATAAAACTTATTAAATAAATTAAGTTTTAAAAATAATAATTTAATATTAATTGACTATTTTTTTTTATAGATTTTATAAAGATTTTGGCATTCCAAAATCACCTAAAAATGCATAAAATCAAATATCACCCCATTGACCTCAAATTAGAACCAGTAGCACCTCTCCTACATTTATCACTTGTTTGTTAATGATATTTAATTGATTAAACAATATAAAATGGAATAGAACCTGAAATAAAATATGTCATCCCAAAAAGGGAGTTTATATTGACAGGAAGAGGCAACTAAATTATAGTCTTAGCTGATTAAAGAAAGTTGGTTGGAATATATAATAAATTTCTTCATATGGAATTACACAGGCAAATGGGTCATGATTGGGTGGTTGTGGGCCAAATGTGAAGAAGCTTAGTGATATTGCCGACGAAATGCTGAAGCAGAAGAACATGGAATCAGTTCTGTTTGGAATCAGTGAACATAGCAATTCAGAGAACTAAATTGGTTTGTTGATCAACTTATATTAGAACACCAAAGGAGAAGTTGCAGAATAGCTCATACTGTTGCATTCAAGCAACCCGACGTATAGATCATCCCCACCATAGTCTATTGAATTACGTGGAGAGACCTAAAAAAAATCACTGTAAGTTTCCTGTTGTACCCTTCTTCTTATTGCAATTTGGAATGCCTTTTGACTTATAAGATGTTACTTGAAGCTTGTTTGATCTTGTTGGTTATTTGAGGTTTTTTATTTTTGGATTTTATCTAAAAAAAATTGTTTGATAAAAAAAATTTAGGTTAAGTTGAGCTTGGTTGAATTGCTATAATATTATTCTGTATTTAAAATTTATAAAAAATAAAATAAAAGTATTTTAGTTATTAAAATAAGTGATTTAATTATTAGACTATTTATAATATATATATATATATATATATATATATAATCCACATCAAACTAGCTCTTGTTAACTAGAATTTTATAGTTATTTTGTTAAGTTATAAATATTATAGGTCTTTATTATTAAGATAAAAATATGTTAGAGAACAAATATAATAAAAATACATTTGTTTTGAAACTACAAGAAAACCTCGATAAATTAATACTCGATAAATTAATAACCTCGATTAATTTATAAATTTTTGTAGTCCCAACTCGGGACCATTAAAATAAATTAATAATTCTCTAAATTTATAAGATAATATATGTTGGGAAAAATTAAAACAAGAAAATAAAGAAAGTTAATTAAGAAAGACATAGTTTAATTAACTTTAAAAGAATATATAAAAGTATTTTATATTTTGGAACATTATTTTGATGATGTTATTAAGTTCAAGCTAAGTGGTCTATTTATTTTGTGCAAGAAGAAATATAAGACAACGCTACCTTAGACGCTGTGTAAAGCAAGCTGTCTTAGACGTCTTACGTAGTTAGACGAGATCTAACTCCTTCAGACGCAGTCTAAAGGGATACGGAGTTAGATGAACTTTCAGACGGAATCTGAAGGGATACGTAGTTACATGAGGTCCAAATCCTTCAGAAAGAGTCTGAAGGGATACGTAGTTAGACGAGGTCTAACTCCTTCAGGCGGAGTGTGAAGGGATACATAGTTATACAAGGTTTAACTCCTTCAAACGGAGTCTGAAGGGATACGTAGTAAGACGAGGTCTAACTCCTTTAGACACGGTCTGAAGGGAAACGTAGTTAGACGAGGTCTAACTCCTTCAGACGTAGTTTGAAGGGATGCATAGTTAGATGAGGTCTAACTCCTTCAGACGCGTTCTGAAGGGATGCGTAGTTAGACGAGGTCTAACTCCTTCAGACGCATTCTGAAGGGAAGTGGAGTTAAACAATGTCTAACCCCTTCGGACGTGGTCTGAAGAAGAACGTTTGATGCCTTACTTTAGCAGTTGTCTAAAAGAAGCATCCGTCTACCCACAATCAATTAACTGCCTGCTCCACTTCTTTCAGCAGTCTGAAAATACAGCTAATTCCATCAATGAATGAACGCCACATATAAGAATATCTCTCAACAATATTTCCCGTACAAGACAAGATCTGAGGATATTTGGCGCACTACTCGTTCAGTACGGCCACGATCCAATTATTCAAAGCCTACTGTACTCTCGTACTATAGGAGGCCTTCCAACGAACACATGCCACGTGTCCTCAAAGTATATTCGACTGTTGGTGTATCTCAACTATATATGGAAGCCAAAGGACAACGGTTGAAATGCAAGTTTTTACACACAAGTCTATAATACACTCTACTTAACACTTACTATCTAGCTGTGAATACATTGTAATTGCATACTATCTTTTTTGGGAGAAACTTCAGTGATGTAAGTTTTACAAATGTTGTTTTGTTCAACAAAGAGTTAGCTAGATCAGTGAGATGTATTTGTTTCAATGTATTTAGTGAATATCCTTCCGGTTGTGAAAGAAGGGGTGACGTAGGAGTTTTATCTCTGAACATTCATAAAACTCCTGGTGTTCTTATTTTTTGCCATTTTACATTTAGCAGTCAAAAGCTTCAAATCTGACGAACATTTCCGCACTTAAATTTGTTTCAAGAGTTTGGAGGATTTGTGAAGAAAAGAAACAGATACTAATCCCTCACAAGATTATTATCGAAGAGTTTATCGTAAGTTTTTCTCAATAGTTATACCTTAATCTCTATTGGTAACACCGATCCCAACAAGTGGTATCGGAGCTTTGTTTTCTATTCTCAAGCACCAAAAGAATCTGAATCATGTCTAAGACTTCTAGCACCAAGGTTCTCATGTTCTCAAAAGAAACCTATGTGGTGTGGAAGAAGAGAGTCCATGCTCATCTTGTTGCCTCAGATGATAACATGTGGATAGTTATCATTGATGGTCCCATCAAGATTGAGAAAGACATATCTGAATGGAGTAGTTAAGATAAGTGGAAGAACAACCTCGACAACTTGGCAAAAGACATCATGTACAAAACTCTGGATGACAAAATGTTTAACTACCTCATATCATGTGATACTGTCAGAAAAATCTGGGAGAGACTAACTTAACTCTGTGAAGGAAACGAGCAGACCAAATAGAACAAGCTTATGGTTTCCACACATCAGTTTGTCAATTTTAAGATGCATCTTGGAGAGACGATGTCTGAATTTGATGGAAGATTCAACAAGATTATCATCACTCTATCTATTTTGGGTAATACTTTCAGCAACAAAGAGGTTGCAATCAAAGTCATGGAGCTCTGCATAGGGAGTGGGATATCAAGACGATGGAAATGAGGGAGTCTCGAGACCTCAACAAGGTGGAGCTCTTCGATTTGATAGCCGATCTGAAGACCTATGAGTTTGAGCTGAACTTTAGGAATGAAGAAGTTTAATATGAGGTATTTGACTTCTCTTTTGAAGAATTTACAAGAGATGAACTAACTATTGCACTCAATGACATGGTTAGTGAGTACAAGAAGTTGTCAGACTCTTGTAATGAAATGAGATTGAGATATGAAACTGATAAACCTTTTTCATATCAAACCTCTGAACCAAAAGTTTTTGAAAGCAACATGGTCGAACTCTCATTTGAGAATGAGAAGCTCAAGGAAAATGTTCAAACTCTATTTTCTGAAAACCAACGGTTGACATATGTGGTCAGTTCCTGGACAAGGTCTGGAGATGTAGCCGGACATAAAATAAGTATGTTGAGGTCTGTCGGATAAAAATCCAGTTTAGGATTTGACTATACCAACCCAGACCAGTCTTCAAAGAAGTTAAATTCGGTCACGGACAAGTTTAAGTCGATACACTTTGTTAGAAGGAGTTTAACTAGCAATGGAACTAATCCAAGCTGCAAGGACTTAACCTTAAAGGATGAGATTATCTATGTTACACCAACTATAAGCTAGTTGAATCCTAGGAAGGAAGCAGCTAACAAGTCTAGCAAATCAAAATCTGATAGGAAGTCAATGAGTTTTAGACAAAAACCATCCTCTAAGGTTAACAGTTCAACTACTAGCAGGAAGACGTCTGCTAAGCATAAATCATACGCATTAATCACAACACAACATGGGAAATCCATCAAGATAAATCAAATATGGATTCCTAAGGGACTAATCGATTAAGGACCCAAGTGAATGTGGGTACCAAAATGTGTAAATATGTATTTTTGTAGGTACAACAGATAAACTGCTTGGAGGAATCAGTATGATATATGGACATTGGATGTTCCAGACACATGAATGGAGATAGACGACTTCTAACTGAAATCAAGGATTGCTTAGGGCCTAAGATCACATTTAGGGACAACAACAAGGATTAGAAGCGACAAGTCTTGAATCTGATGGCGATGATGAAGTTTCGATCAATAGGAGTCACTCGTCTGATCAGATGGCTGATCCGGTTGAGAGTTAACTAGACGTCCAGACTTCTAGTCAGTAGATTGCTGATAGTTTGGATGACGCGGTGCCATCTAATTATATGTCTAATCCTTTAAGATCAAACTTCAGAATTAATAATTTGTAATCCTATTGCTCCTCTTAGAACCAAACACCAATTATTGGATGAAATGGCAAACTCAGCCTTTATTTCTCAAATTGAACCAAAGAAGATTAATAAAACATTGCTTGATCCAGACTAGATTAATGCAATGCAAGAGGAGTTGAATCAATTTGAAAGAAATAAAGTGTGACATCTAACTCCAAGACCGACTAATCAATCGGTTATTGGAACAAGATGAGTTTTCGAAACAACTTAGTGAAGATGGCTTAATCGTGAGAAGCAAAGCCCGATTGGTTGCTCAAGGATATAGACAGGAGGTAGGAATTGACTTTTATGAGTCAATCGCACATGTGGCTAGACTTGAAGCAATCAGAATCTTCTTAGCTTATACATTTTTTAAGGATTTTAAAGTGTTTCAAATGGAACTTTAAATAAGGATGTATATGTTGAGAAGACACTTGGATTTCTAGATCATTCATTGCCAAATCATGTGTTTAAACTTGACAATGCCTTATATGGTCTCAAACAAGCTTGTTGGGTCAAATTATTTTGACTAAGTGTTGAAATAATTTGACTATTGGAATTTTGATGATGAATGGATAGTCTATGCGTCTAATTGTTTTTGATGTAGGTGTATCGAAATCAGATTACATTAGACTTGGTCCTAATGAGGTTCATTAGACTGATTTGGCATAAGATGCATGGTGTTAGACATGTACTATAACTGGAGAAAGTTAGACGTACAATCTAACTAGCGAAGTTAGACATGTAGTCTAACTAAGTGGTGTTAGACGTGCAGTCTAACTAGTGAAATTAGACGTGCAGTCTAACTCATGGAGTTAGACGTGCAGTCTAATAGAAAGTAAAGTTAGACGTGCATTCTAACTAGTGAAAGTTAGACGTGCAGTCTAACTCCTTCAAATTAGTCTGAAGGGATTCGTAATTAGACGTGCAGTCTAACTCCTTCAGACTAGTCTGAAGTAGAACCGTAATTAAACGTTGATTCTAATAGAAGGTGAAAGTTAGATGTGCAGTTTAACAAGTGAAAGTTAGACGTGCAGTCTAACTGGTGAAAGTTAGACGTGCAGTCTAACTGGTGAAAGTTAGACGTGCAGTCTAACTCCTTCAGATTAGTCTGAAGTGATTGTAATTAGACGTGAAGTCTAATCCCATTAGACTAGGTGGTCTAATGGATCTTGTTATTAGATGGGGACGTCTGATTTCATTAGACGATGTCGTCTAATTGAAATACGTCTATTGCCATGCTTAAGCAGTTGCTTGAAGCTAGCACCCGCCTACCCACGTGCTCTAGCTGTATGCTACTTCTACTCTAGTTTCTAGTGAAGATCAGTATGACAGCCAACTGCAACCAATCAACCAATGCCACGTAAACGAATATCCTTCACATTATTTGTTTTAAAGATACATCTCTGAAGAATATTCAGCGCACTACCTGTTGTGTACGACCACGATCCTTGTATTCAGAGTCTGCTGTGTACTATGGAGGCGTTCCAATGGAAGCTCGCCACATGTCATTATGAAGATTAGGCTGTTGGTACCTGTTCCTTATTTAAAGAATCTAAAGGACAACGGACAATCTCTCGATCTCTCGCTCACATTCTAAGAAGAATCTCTAAAAGTACTGAGAAATCAAGCTTTTGAATATTCAAACTGTTAGATGCTTTCTTGCTTTATTATGTGTTAATCAAGAGAGAGTTAGAATCAAAGCATCGTTTTAGCTGAGTGATATTCTTCATCATATTGTAAGTTGAACAGAGTGTGTTATGTTCAACAATGAGCTATTCGTGCAAACTGTATTTGATTCAAAGCATATTATAGTGAATCCTTCCGGTGGTTGGAAGAAGGGGTGACGTATGAGAGTTTGCTCCGAACATCCATAAACAAACTGTTGTGTTGTTTCTTTCCGTCATCTTATCATTCTTGATCCTAAGCTTCAAACCTAAGTAAACATTTCCGCACTTGATTTTGTTTCAAGTGTTTAAAAGGGTTTGCGTAGAATAGAAAGTGAATTACATCCCTAACAAGATTTCTTTCAACCTGTTTTTCCTAAGAATTCATCAATCACCAGACCCGTCTCTATTGATAAAGTCGATCCTATCAATTGGTATCAGAGCTCTATTTCTATTCTAAAGCTTTTCCTGAAGAATGACAACCATAAACAAAGATGTCAGTGCAACCTCCATTCCAACTTTCTTTCTAGAAAACTACGTCGTATGGAAGAAAAGAGTTCGTGCTCATCTCTCTTCTCTTCATGACGACATGTAGAGTTTCAACACAGATGGTCCTATCAAGATCGACAAAGAGAAATCCGAATGGACCAGTGAGGAAAAGAGGAAGAACAACCTCAATAACATGGCTCTTGGTGTTCTGTACAGATCTCTCGATCATAGCATGTTCAACTACATTATCGAATGCGATACTGCTAAAGAGGTCTGGAAAAGACTCACCCAACTGTGTGAGGGCAACGAGCAAACCAAGTAAAAAAATATCATTGTTGCCACTCAACAGTTTGACAGTTTCAAGATGCGCCCTGGTGAAATAATGAACGAGTTCGACACCAGATTCAACAAGATTGTCTCCTTCTTATTTATCCTTGGCAAGACCTATAGCAACAGGGAGCTTGCTATTAAGGTCATGCGTGCTCTTCCGAGGGAATGGGACATAAAGACGATGTCTATGAGGGAATCCAAAGATCTCAACAAGATCTCTCTCTTCTACCTATTTGTTGATCTCAATGCCTATGAGTTCGAGATGAACTATAGGATTGAAGAAGATCAATCCACATCCATTATCATTGCCAAAGCTCTGGTGACTACTGAAGAGCCACCTGTAGCTACTGATGTGAATATGGCGGCACAGCAACTGAGCAGCGATGCCATGTCTCTCTCCGTGAAGAAGTTTGGCGACTTCATGAAGAAGAGCAACCCTAACTCAAGCTCTTCAAATTCCAATGATAATAAGAAATCAAAATCTAATGTTAAATGTTATAACTGTGGTATTGCAGGTCATTACCAATCGGAGTGCAGGAAACCTAAGCGTGAAGATAAGAAGGACGATGAAAAGGAGCTGAAGGCTCTTATGGAAAGAGATGGGAAGAACAGACGAAGCATCTGTGACTCTTACTTCTCATCTAGTGATAGTGATGACGAAGAAGTGGTTTGTTTCATGGCAAGAGAAGATGAAGAACAGACGCAAGAAACTGAGGTATTTGACTTCTCTTCTGAAAGATTTTTAAGGGAACAACTGGTAGCTGCAGTAAATGACATGGTCATTGAGTACAGAAAGCTAGCAGAATTCCTAAATGAAACAAAATCATCACCTGAAGTATCTCAACCAGTTTTACCTCAAACTCTTGAATCAAATGTTTTTGAAAAGAAAGTTGCAGAGATCTCATCTGAAAATGAGATGCTCAAAGAACAGATTCAAACTATTTCAACTGAAAACAAGAGGTTAAACTATGTTGTTAGTACATGGACAAGGTCTGGAGAAGCTATCAAATATCAGATCAGCATGTTAAAACCTGCTGGATCTAGATTCGGTCTAGGATTTGATGGCAATGACTCAAACCCGTCGTGCAAAAAGTCAAACTTATCAAATGACAAACTTAAGCCAATAAACTTTGTTAAAGAAAGTCTGACTAACAATGAATCTGATCCCATTCGTGAAGAAGTAGCTTTTAAGAATGAAATTATTTATGTTCCGCCGACTGTTAGCTGGTTGAAGAATAAGTTAGAAGCAGCTAGCAGGTCTGACAATCTAAAATCCGACTCAAAGTTAAGGAGTTTTAAAAGAAAGTCTTCTTCAAAAGATAAGGGATCAATGACTAGTAGAGAGTCGTCTGCTAAGTCAAAATCATACGCATTAATCACAACGCAACATGAGAAATCCATTAGAATATGTCAAATATGGATTCCTAAGGGACTAATTGATCGAGGACCTAATGAATATGGGTACCAAGTTTGAAAATAGTTTCTTATGTAGGTGATGCAGGAGGACTGTAGGAAGGAAGCATGGAGAATACTCTTTTGAGTATACATTTCAGAGGATCAACAATGGATGTTGCCATTCTAGAAGAATAAATGTTTTTCTATGTTTCTGTATTAAAATACTTTTGGTCCGAAGGATCTCAAAACATTTGGTTATTCATTTTTGTACATGCACAAAATGAGAGGGAAAAATTACTTTGAAAGTAAAGATACTCTCAAACGGTTGACCTTAATCGGTCTATTAGACAAGGATGTCTAAAGGAAGAGGCCTATACTTAGACGTATTTTTTTTCACAATATATACATCTAAGTCTATATGTTATGGTTTAAAACATGCGCGGTTAGACGTACACGTCTAATAGACGTTAGACGTTTTTACGTCATGAGTAAGAGGATGCTCACGTCTAACCAAACACACGTCTAACACGTGGTGTTTATGTGTAATTAGACGTACACGTCTAATCGACATTAGACGTATATTTCAAGACACGTAATTAGACATATGCGTCTATTGGACCCATGCGTCTAATAGACGTTTAGTTTTATAGAGTTGCGAAGTAAGAAAAATGTCTAACTACGTGCTCATTAGACTGGTCAAGGACAACTGTCCACATGAGGAGATATCTGAGTTTCCTGCTCAAACATTAAAACACTCATCTCATGATAACCTGAAGACACGTGTCTTTCAAGTTAAGAGAGAATGACTGATATACCCTCAATATAATGATGACTCTTTTGAAAGGATGTCTAATTTTAAATGATGGGCCATACCCCTAGGAAAAATGACGGTTATCATATATGACTCTTGATAGTCTATATATGAACATTTGTGCATGAGATTGAAAGCTTTTTCTTACTCAAGATTTCTAAGAACCCTAGATTTCTTTACCTTTCTCTCTCAAAAATCTTTGTTAATCTTGTGCTTGTTCATATTCTACTGAAAATGGGAAACAAGAGAATCACGTTGGGTCACTGTACTTTGCAGGTTGATTTCCTATCGGTCTATTCCTTCGATCAGCAAAAGGTGGTCAATATGTTTAGAACCCTCGAGTATTCCGGTCTAGGAAAATATCTTGGCGGTCTGTTCATCTTTCATGAGAAGGAAGTTCGGGTGTTCTTTCAAACTACAACAATGGTGGGCGATTCCATTGTAGCAACTGTTAACGATACAGAGATCTCTTTCAATGAAGCCTCTTACGCAGAGTTCTTTGAACTTCCATCAGAGGGTCATACCTTCAACAGGCATCTGTCATCGGAAGTAATGGAAGAAATGAAGAAGGTTTTATCAGCCGATGGTTCGGCGATTCAATTGAATGGAAGTAAGAAGGTCCGTAAACCACACTTTATTCTGCTAAATGATGTGGTGGCAAAAACGCTTCAGGGGAAGGCTGGATCGTTCAATCTCTATAGTCAAGATCGATTTGACTATATGTGTTCTATCTCAAAGGGGATCAAGGTCAATTGGGCCTCAACATTATTTCAGAATCTCTGCTTCTTCATCAACCAAGAGAACAAAGAAAGTATAACATTTGCTGCCCAACTAAGCCGTTTATTGGAGCATTTGGGGGTTCCGACGGGTGAACCTGAACCGATCAACTCGACTAGGGTGTATACTGTTTTCACAGTCGCCAACACCCTAGTCAGAATGAAGAACCTTAAAAAATTGCCTTCAGGTGCTTCTAGCCAACAAACAGGTGGGAAATCTGTTACCCGGTTCAGACAACCAGCCGCCTCCATTCTATCGACAGGAGCAAAGAGATCGAAAACAGTCAATGAATCAGAGGCTAGTTCTACTAGCCTAAGGAGCTCTTCAAAGAAGGATTCTGAAATAGTCGATTCTAGAGTCAGGCAAGGTCCATTTGAACTTGCCACCATTCCATTGTCTCCCCTGTCTCCAACTGCCAGTTAGTTGCGAAGATCTTTAAGGTCATCCGTTTCAAAAGGTGACAAGTCAAAGGCGCCATGTGCGTCTAAATCGATGAAGGCGTCATCAAAGGTAACCTCTTCCCAACCCCTAGACGATGTGCCCAAATTTGATGTTCCTGTGATGGAACAGGATAAATCTGTTTTTATTCCTGAAAAGGAATCTGCTGTAGGGCCCGCTGTTGAGTCAGCTGGTCCAAATATTGAAAATCTTGACAGGATTGTGTCTCCCGTTCTCCAACATGATCTAGTAGCCGCTGGTGCTACAGAGTTTGTTCAACCAGAACAAGGTGCAGTTCTTACCCTTGTGGCTGGTGGTACTGCTGAAAAGGATCCCTCTACTTCTGTCAAAGAGCCTTCCTCCTCAAATCTCATTTCAAAAGATTCCATAGTAACCGGGAAGATCACTCGAGACAAACTTCCTCCTGGAGTCTTCAAGAAAACACAATATGCTCATGAATTGATGCGCTCCACAAGACAGTCGTGTGGAATTGTATTTGGTGAACCAAGACCCTTTCCAAAATCTGTTGAGATTATTGGAAAAGGGAAGAATGTTGTAATTGACGAAAATGAAGATGTTTCTGGGGCAACATGCATTGTTGACCTTATGATAAATCAAGTCAAAGCCATAGCTGTTGAGAAGATAGAAAGTTTTGACTCTTGGATCCAGAACAGACTGTCAATCCAGTATGATGAGGTCATCACGGGTTCAGGAATAAGCAGTCAATGGCGTAAGCTTGTATCCAATGAAAAGAAGGTTCTCAAATGGGCTAAAACTTCGGAGGTGTCTGAAGCTCTGAAGAGAAAGGACCTTATAAAAGCCTGTCTAAGAGGAAGAGCTTTATTTCCCATTCTTGAAGCCAGAAAAACAAATTTCAATTCAATTGAGAAAGGTGTTGAAATGGAAGTGAAGGCTTTAAAGAGATTAGACGCGATCATGGATGACTATTTTTCTGCAGTCACTCGATATGTTGAAAAAGCTAATTTCTCAGGAGTTAGCTATTTTGGTAGATTCTCCGATGAAGACGAACCAATGGATATCTCTGTTGATCATGCTGATACAGATGAGTAAGCTGCTGCTCTTCTGATAGAACTTGGAAATCTCTCTGCAGAAGAAAGACGTCTACTAGCTCAACCTGTTATCGAGCAAGATGAGGAACCTATTCAAGAGGATCCGTCCTTAGAAGAAGAAGAAATTATTTAAGAACCTGAACAAGCTCTTGAAGAAAATGCTAATCAAGAGCCCGTCCAAGCTCTTGTGACTCAAGAAGAAGATGTTGTTAAAGAGCCGGTTCAAGCTCTAGTAATGCAAGAGGAAGAAATTGTTGAGGAGGACGTTCAAACTCCTAACATCAATGAAGAAGAGGTAGTGAAATCCCCTGCTGTAAGAATAGAGGGATCTCAAGAAAAAGAGTCTGAAGTCATTCAGCCTGATGTTGTCAGATCTGAGGGAGAACCCTCAAAAGACAAAGATGCCGAAGAAAGTTCCTCATCTGAGGGGAAACAGGATCAAAATACTAGAACTGTCAAGCCTCTACCATTTCCTGAGATTAAGTTCAACTAGCAAGAGGAGAAAAAATATTGGGAAATCAGGAGAGGTCGATTCCATCCCTGAAAGGACAAGATAAGGAAACCCCCCCTCGCCGCCATCTCTATTTATTCTCTCTCACCATCACCTCTAGCCAGCCCAATGAAGAAGGAGGCAAGGTCGTCTGTTTGTGCTGCTGATTAGACAAAGGCATATAAGGTCGCCAAAACAACATCTAAGGTAACCTCCTCTACTTAGACGGTCGAGTGCAAATATTGAAGTTCTTGTGATGAAACATGCTGAAGGACCAACTATTGACCTAGTTGGTCAAAATATTGAATGTATTAACAGGAAAACTCGTCAGCTTTTCTTGATGAACCAGTAGATGCTGATGCTCTAGTAATGTTAATGTAACTACCGAACAGGCTCTCATTTAGATGAATGTTGCGATGCCTGTTGATGAAACATCTAAAGAACCGCCGGTTCAAAAGGCAACTGGAATTGTAACAGAACTTCTAGAAGGTGCATTTCAAAAGGTTGTTTCTCTTTCAAAAATTCTAAGAGCAGTTAGAGGAGGTCCATGCATATCCTTCAAAGAACTAGCGGCTATTCCTAAACTAGTCATGGTTCCTGGAAAAGGAAAGGGTATTGCTGAAGAAACTCCGGAAAATGTTTAGGAGGCCAACCTCATCTACAATCTCATCATGGAGCAGGTTGAAGTAGTAGTTGTTGGGAAGATTGAAGCCTTCGATACTTGGAAGTGTCTGTCGCAGACTCTTTTTACAATATGATGAAATCATCACTAGCAAGAAAATCGTTACCGAATGGAAGGAATTAGTAAGAACAGATAAGCGTGTTCTCAAATGGGCTAAATCATCAAGTGTCCATGAGGCTCTTAAAGAAGGGAACTCGTTGTGGAAAATACAATGGGTCATGTCCTTTTTCCATTACTTGAGGCGAGAAAAGAAAATTTCAACCCCCATGAAAAGAATGCCAATTCAGAAGAAAATGCACTTAAATGTCTCGACTTGCTTTTGGATAGATATTGCTCTACCGTCCTCCAATTTGTTCATGGTACTGGATCCTCTAGATATGAAATCTTCATCTCTAAATCATCTAGGGCACAGCTTCACTACGAAGAAGAGGAGGAACCGGTCACTCGTATTGATGACCCTCCATCCCCACAAGGCAATTATCGCCCCTTACCAAAAGATGAGCAGACACCGCCCGTCTCTGAATCCAGACAAGATCCCCCAACTCTCAAGGTAGAGGAAGTTGTTGCCCCTGATGCTGAACATGCACCTCTCTGTCAAAAAGAGATACTCGAACAAAGAAAGTCTCCATCCGTTGAGGGGGAACCCTCAAAAATTTCAGAACAGGCACATGGTTTACAAAGTGAGGGGGAACCTTTGAAGTCAACAAATCAAGAGAAGACTCCATGCATTGAGGGGGAACCCTTGATGACATCTGATAAAGAAAAGATTTCATCTACTAAGAAGGATCATTCTCCAAGAGCCTTGTAAAAATAGAGGGATCTCAAGAAAAAGAGGCTGAAGTCATTCAGCCTGATTTTGTCAGATCTGAGGGAGAACCCTCAAAAGACAAAGATGCCGAAGAAAGTTCCTCATCTGAGGGGAAACAGGATCAAAATACTAGAACTGTCAAGCCTCTACCATTTCCTGAGATTAATGTTGATAATCTCTATGAAAATATTCTTAATCCTCTTCATAGTACGGAAAATCTGTACGAAAGATTTAATAGAGCAGAAGAGGAGTTGGAAGAAAAAGAGCGAAATTGATATGGAAATGAGTCTGAGAAGGATGAACCCGAGCAATCCCTGCAGGTTCACACCCAATTTAACCCCATTCAGAGCATGGCAGCAGAATCGCAAGATAATTCATCCAATGAAGGATCTTCTGCTGACGGTACTAAGCTTCTGAAGTCGATGACATCTCTGTTTACCTCTCTTAAGAAGAATGTGGTAACTCTGGGATCGAATATGGCAAAGATCTTGAAGACCTAGAAAGAGGATAGAAAAGACTTCGCTGAACATGTCAAAATCCTTAATGAGTTGGATAAAACATTGAAGAAGAATACGTATGAGACTCGTGTCTCAAATTCAAATTTCTCCAAATTTGAAAAGCAGCTCTTCAGTCGTCAATCGGAAATGATGAGTCTTGAAAGGCAAATCAATCTTGATAATTAACGAGAAATTATGGAAACAATGGAATTATTTCAGAATCAGCTGGTTGAAATTCAAGGCAGCTTGAGAAGAACGTATGTTGAAATACTAAAGTATGCCGACTCCATTGTAAGGAAATTTCAAGCTGAAGAGAATGCGAAAATTGGTGATGAGAAAGAACGGACTCGTATTACTCAAGGTGAGCCTAGTTGAAGAGGTGACGGTGTATCAACCGTCACCAGATCTAAGAGAGCGTCAACCAATAATGAAAATCCAAGGCCAACTAAAAGAGGCGGAGGTCGAAGCGGTGGTGATCGCGGAGGCCGAAGCAGTGGTGGTGGTCGTGGTGGGCGACCTGGTAGTGATCGAGGAGTCCGAAGTAGTGGTGGTAATCGTGGAGGCCGACCTGATGGAGCCACTCGTGGTGGTCGCTCTCTTCCTCCTTTTCGAAATTTTCTAACCAGTCAAGAGATGACGGGTGAAGGGATGAGCTATGAAGGAACTCGTTTCCCTATCGATCCTCGAGTGAAAAGGGAAGAACACTAATTTTCTTTCTCCTACTATGTTTCTCTAACTATGTCTTTGAATATTGGTTTTTGAAAGTGGTTGTGTAAGATGGATGAACAAATTTTACTCTGCATATTTATATGATGAAGGCTTAATTTTTATCTATGCAAAGGGTTTCAATCTCATCATCAAAAAGGGGGAAATTGTTGGGTCAAATTATTTTGACTAAGTGTTGAAATAGTTTGACTATTGTAATTTTGATGATGAATGGATAGTCTATGCGTCTAATTGTTTTTGATGCAGGTGTATCGAAATCATATTACATTAGACTTGGTCCTAATGAGGTTCATTAGACCGATTTGGCATTAGATGCATGGTGTTAGACGTGTAGTCTAACTGGGGAAAGTTAGACGTGCAGTCTAATTAGCGAAGTTAGACATGTAGTCTAACTAAGCGTTGTTAGACATGCAGTCTAATGGAAAGTAAAGTTAGACGTGCATTCTAACTAGTGAAAGTTAGACGTACAGTCTAACTAGTGAAAGTTAGACGTGCAGTCTAACTCCTTTATATTAGTCTGAAGGGATTCGTAATTAGACGTGCAGTCTAACTCCTTCAGACTAGTCTGAAGTAGAATCGTAATTAGACATTGAGTCTAATGGAAGGTGAAAGTTAAACGTGCAGTCTAACTGGTGAAAGTTAGACGTGCAGTCTAACTCCTTCAGATTAGTCTGAAGTGATTGTAATTAGACGTGAAGTCTAATCCCATTAGACCAGGTGGTCTAATGGATCTTGTTATTAGATGGGGACGTCTGATTTCATTAGACGAGGTCGTTTAATTGAAATACGTCTAATGCCATGCTTAAGTAGTTGCTTGAAGCTAGCACCCGCCTACCCACATGCTCTAGATGTATGCTACTCCTGCTCTACTTTCTAGTGAAGATCAGTATGACACTCAGCTGCAACCAATCAACCAATACCACGTAAGAGAATATCCTTCACATTTTTTGTTTTGCAGATACATCTCTGAAGAATATTTGGCGCACTACCTGTTGTGTACGGCCACGATCCTTATATTCAGAGTCTGATGTGTACTATGGAGGCGTTCTAATGGAATCTCTCCACGGGTCATTATGAAGATTCGACCGTTGGTACATGTTCCTTATTTAAAGAATCTAAAGGACAACGGACAATCTCTCGATCTCTCGCTCGCATTCTAATAAGAATCTCTGAAAGTACTATGAAATCAAGCTTTTGAATATTCAAATTGTTAGCTGCTTTCTTGCTTTACTATGTGTTAATCAAGAGAGAGTTAGAATCAAAGCATCGTTTTAGCTAAGTGATATTCTTCATCATATTGTAAGTTGAACAAAGTCTGTTCTGTTCAACAGTGAGATATTCGTGCAAACTGTATTTGATTCAAAACATATTATAGTGAATCCTTCCGGTGGTTGGAAGAAGGGGTGACGTAGGAGAGTTTGCTCCGAACATCCATAAACAAACTACTGTGATGTTTCTTTCTGTCATCTTCTCATTCTTGATCCTAAACATCAAACCTAAGTAAAAATTTCCGCACTTGATTCTGTTTCAAGTGTTTACAAGGGTTTGCGTAGATTAGAAAGTGAATTAAATCCCTAACAAGATTTCTTTCAACCCGTTTTTCCTAATCCTTCATCAATCGCCAGAACCCTGTCTCTATTGATAAAGCCGATCCTATCAAAGCTCCTAGAGCTTGGTATGACACTCTAACTAAGTTTTTATTTGATCATGACTTTGTTATTGGTAGTATAGATAAAACATTATTTAAATTTGTTAAAGATTCTCATATTTTGCTTGTTCAAGTCTATGTGGATGACATCATATTTGGGTCAACTAATGTCAAATTATGTGAGAAATTTTCCAAGTTGATACAAGACAAATTTGAGATGAACATGATGGGAGAATTTACTTTCTTCCTTGGTCTTCAACTTTGTCAACTTGAAGAGGGAACGTTTAGCCAAATGCACCAAAGAATTGTTAAATAAATTTGGTATGGAAAGTTGCTCGGCTACGGCTACTCCAATGAGTTCCTCTAGCAAGCTTGACAAGGATGAACATGGCTAGAGTGTGGACATCACCGCCTATAGAGGGATCATTGGTTCTCTACTTTATCTTATTGCTAGTCGGTCAGATATCATGTTTATTATTGGTGTCTGCGGGAGATATCAGGCTAATGCTAAACAATATCATTATGTTTCTATTAAGCGAATTTTGAAATATCTAAAGGAATTTCAAAATGTGGGACTGTGGTATCCGAAAAATTCTAGCTTCAATCTAACTAGTTATTCAGATGCAGACTATGCAGGATACAAAATTGATCGGAAAAGCACCAATGGAACTTGCCAATTTCTTGTTGATCGTATGATCTCTTGGTTCATCAAGAAGAAGACGTCTGTTGCAACATCTACAGCTAAAGCCGAGTATCTTTCTATAGGAAGCTGCTGCTCTCAGATCTTGTGGGTTCAACAACAGCTAAGAGACTACGACATTGAGGTAGAAGAATCTCCAATTTTCTACGATAACACCAGCGCTATTGCGATAACATACAACCCAGTGTTTCACTCTCGGACGAAGCATATCGAAATCAAACATCATTTCATTCGAGAGCATGTCAGTCAGAAGCATATTCGCCTTGAATACGTCCCAACAAATCAACAAGTGGAAGACGTATTCACAAAGCCACTCTCCGAAACTAAGTTTTCTTACTTTAGAAATATTTTAGGGCTTGTTGATCTAAATTAAATTGTTTTAATTATACGTGCATGAATTGAGGGAGAATTTGTTGTCTCAACAACTGGACATAATATGTAGACGGAGGTCTTAATTGGTCTGATCTGATCATTCATCTAAAGGTACTCCATACTTAGACGAAAACTTTCTTAAGAAACTTTCAAATTAGGTCTGGTTAGACGTCTACTCGTTAGACAAACGTCTAAGGAACATGTAGACGCGTGCAATTAGACACCGTCTGGACAGACGTCTAAGGCGCCTATAGACGCGCATAGAATAGACGCCATCTGAACAGACACGTCTACCCAACTTAGACGCAAGGTATGCAAATAACTAGTTAGACGTCTAAATACGTGTAGACTCGGATGATTCATATTCAACTATAGGACAAATGTATATCATTTCATAGGTTGTCTATGTACCTTTCCTGCTCAGAAACTGAAGAGTCATATATCTAATAACTTGAAGACACGTGTCTCTCAAAGTTTTAAAATATTAATGATATACCCTTAAATTAATTAGTTCAAGTTTTGTAATTAATAGGAACTTGGTAAATTCAGTTAATAAGACTGCTTTTGGGAAAAGGCATCTAAAATTAATTGACGGTCCTATTTCAAAAAGTGACGGTTGAACATGTGATTGTTCAAATTCTATTTAAGGATATCTTGCATGCCTAAAAGATATTTACGCTTTGCATTCTTGAAACCCTAGTATTTTCTTTACCTTCTCTCTAAAAGAAACTCAGATTTTGCTTATTGTCTAATCTGTTTCTCACACTCAAAGATGGTTGATAAGAAGATTGTTTCCCTTTCTCACAATACTTTGCATGTAGACTTTGATTTAGTATATTCTCTTGAGGAACAAGACATCGTGGACATGTTCAAATCTCTTGATTCTTCTGGCCCCAAGAAGTATCTCAGCGGCCCTATACTCTATATGAAGGAGAAGTGCATGAGTTCTTCAAGATGGGGAAGGTGGTTAATGATTCTATAGAGGTGACGGTGAACGGCACATCTATCTCCTCTAAATCCATGTTCGCCGAGTTCTTTGAACTGTCGTCCGAGGGTTATACCTTTGACATTGTGATTCCTTCCCAGACTATTTTAGAAATGTAGATCGTCTTCTCAAACTTCGATAGTTCGATTAACATAAATGGAAAGAAAAAAGTCATGAAGCCCCAGTTTTGCCTTATAAACGATATAGTAGCTAAGGCGCTTCAGGCTAGGACAGGATCATTCGATCAGTACACTTAAGATAGATTTGACTACATGGTGGACATACTAAAGGTATGCCGATCAACTAGGCGTATACCCTGTTCTCAAATCTCTTCCAATTGATCTATTCAAAGAGAAAGTAGAGTGCGGTCTTTTCAGTCCAACTCGGCTGGTTCCTGAAGCATCTAGGTGTTCCTATGGGTAGGGGTGCAGCCTTAAACCCCTGCCGGATATTAACTGAAATGTCTGTAAAGAGGTTTGTGGGAAGGTTGAAACTATCTAAGGAACTAAATCCTGAACCTTCCAGTCAACAGACGAGTGGTCAATCGATCACTTTGTCCAAGCGACAAGCGACTTCCAATCGCACGACGAATGCTAAAAGATATAAATACTCTATCATGGAGTCGACTACAAGTTCAACTAGCAAGCGGAGAAAAAATATTGGGAACTCAGGAGAGGTCGATTCCATCCCTGAAAGAACAAGACAAGGAAACCCCCCCCTCGCCGCCATCTCTATTTATTCTCTCTCACCATCACCTCTAGCCAGCCCAATGAAGAAGGAGGCAAGGTCGTCTGTTTGTGCTGCTGATCAGACGAAGGCATATAAGGTCGCCAAAACAACATCTAAGGTAACCTCCTCTACTTCGACGGTCGAGTGCCAAATATTGAAGTTCTTGTGATGAAACATGTTGAAGGACCAACTATTGACCTAGTTGGTCAAAATATTGAATGTATTAACAGGAAAACTCGTCAGCTTTTCTTGATGAACCAGTAGATGCTGATGCTACTGGTAATGTTAATGTAACTACCGAAACATATCAGTTAATTGCTCCCTCTCCTGCTGATGTTGTCACTTCCGAACAGGCTCTCATTTAGATGAATGTTGCGATGCCTGTTGATGAAACATCTAAAGAACCGTCGGTTCAAAAGGCAACTGGAATTGTAACAGAACTTCTAGAAGGTGCATTTCAAAAGATTGTTTCTCTTTCAGAAATTCTAAGAGCAGTTAGAGGAGGTCCAGGCATATCCTTCAAAGAACTAGCGGCTATTCCTAAACTAGTCATGGTTCATGGAAAAGGAAAGGGTATTGCTGAAGAAACTCCGGAAAATGTTTAGGAGGCCAACCTCATCTACAATCTCATCATGGAGCAGGTTGAAGTAATAGTTGTTGGGAAGATTGAAGCCTTCGATACTTGGAAGTGTCTGTCGCAGACTCTTTTTACAATATGATGAAATCATCACTAGCAAGAAAATCGTTACCGAATGGAAGGAATTAGTAAGAACAGATAAGCGTGTTCTCAAATGGGCTAAATCATCAAGTGTCCATGAGGCTCTTAAAGAAGGGAACTCGTTGTGGAAAATACAATGGGTCATGCCCTTTTTCCATTACTTGAGGCGAGAAAAGAAAATTTCAACCCCCATGAAAAGAATGCCAATTCAGAAGAAATGCACTTAAATGTCTCGACTTGCTTTTGGAT
This sequence comes from Impatiens glandulifera, assembly GCF_907164915.1. Classification (NCBI taxonomy): domain Eukaryota; kingdom Viridiplantae; phylum Streptophyta; class Magnoliopsida; order Ericales; family Balsaminaceae; genus Impatiens; species Impatiens glandulifera. The sequence goes on along the minus strand of NC_061863.1, from coordinate 36,655,154 downwards.
AGATATTGCTCTACCGTCCTCCAATTTGTTCATGGTACTAGATCCTCTAGATATGAAATCTTCATCTCTAAATCATCTAGGGCACAGCTTCACTACGAAGAAGAGGAGGAACCGGTCACTCGTATTGATGACCCTCCATCCCCACAAGGCAATTATCGCCCCTTACCAAAAGATGAGCAGACACCGCCCGTCTCTGAATCCAGACAAGATCCCCCAACTCTCAAGGTAGAGGAAGTTGTTGCCCCTGATGCTGAACATGCACCTCTCTGTTAAAAAGAGATACCCGAACAAAGAAAGTCTCCATCCGTTGAGGGGGAACCCTCAAAAATTTCAGAACAGGCACATGGTTTACAAAGTGAGGGGGAACCTTTGAAGTCAACAAATCAAGAGAAGACTCCATGCATTGAGGGGGAACCCTTGATGACATCTGATAAAGAAAAGATTTCATCTACTAAGAAGGATCATTCTCCAAGAGCTTTAGAGTCCGAAAAAGGCAAGTCCTCTTCATCTTCAGAAGAAAGAATGTCCCCTCCTCCTATCTCTCGTCAAAATTCTCCTATGAGGATAGCTAATTCTCTTCATGAATATTTCTATGGAGATCCTCATCTAGATGGAAATATTTCATACGGTTGCAAATCAGTTGGATAATGAGATCGAAGACAAAAGTAATGACGACGGGATTATGAAGGATGCTCCTCCAGAACCCACCCAAGATAAGGAACCAAAACAATTGATACATGTAAATCTGAATTTCGACCCCATTCGTTACATTCCAGAACACTCTCATGTTATATCCTTTACTACTTCCTCGTGAAGAAGCCTCTCCTGGAGGTGTAAATTTTCGCAATATAATTATGCATGCGCTGAGCGCTATGCAGCAGAACATAATGGACATGTCGTCCAGATTGGAAAATCTTGAGAAGGGGTCAGGTCGAGTAAAGAAGATGTTTATTCCATTCTTACCATTCAAAAAGAAAATGACAAATTTTTGAAGAGAAAAACATTCGAAGTGAATCTCCTTCACACTTAGTACAAAAGGCTGGAAAAGAACTTTCATAGACAACAGTCGGATCATCATGCTGAATCAAATAATTTCAACTTAGAGCTTCACCAAGAGACAAGGTCTATGATTAGAATGGTTCAGTCACAAGTATTGGAGGTTGCTAATTCTATGAGAAGTGTAAAAGCCGAACGACTTGAGAAAAGGAGAATGTTGCAAGGCGTTTTCAGGCTGAAGAATATGTTGCAGTTGCTGCTGAAAAAGAGAGAGCCCTTATTGTTTCCAACCATGATAATGTTATAAAGGGGGAAGGAAGTAATAGAGGGGGTCTACTTCAGCTTTTGGTTCTCGTTTTACACGAAAAATCACTCAAGGTGCCAGAGGGAGCTGCCAATCTGAAAAAGGTGTCCATGGTCGTGGAGGAGATAGAGGTGATAGAGGAAGTGGGAATGGTGGTCGAAAATTGTTTCGGCTTCAAAATCTTCTAACCGGGGAGACATTCTTTAAGGTCCATACTCAAAAGTTAAAAGGGAAGGATCCTAAATCTATTATCTTGTATATTTTGTATTTCCTTAACTCAAATGAACATGTTTGAATACTTTGGTTAATGTTTATGTGTTCAAATTCGTTTTAATTTATTTTCTCAACTTAACTACAGATCACCTAGTTTTAACATCATAAAAATGGGAGAAATTGTTAGGAAAAATTAAAACAAGAAAAGAAAGAAAGTTAATTAAAAACTACATAGTTTAATTAACTTTAAAAGAATATAAAAGTCTTTTATATTTTGGAACATGATTTTGATGATGTTATTAAGTTCAAGTTGAGTGGTCTATTTGTTTTATGCAGGAACAAATATAAGACATAGCTACCTTAGACGCGGTCTAAAGCAAGATGTCTAAGACTTCTTACGTATTTAGACGAGGTCTAACTCCTTTAGACGCGGTCTGAAAGGATACATAGTTAGACAAGGTCTAACTCCTTCAGACGGAGTCTGAAAGGAAGCGTTATTAGACGAGGTCTAACTCCTTCAGACAGAGTCTGAAGGGAAGCGTAGTTACACAAGGTCTAACTATTTCAGACGAATTCTGAAGGGAAGCATAGTTAGACGAGGTCTAACTCCTTCAAACGTAGTCTGAAGGGAAGCGTAGTTAGACGAGCTCTAACTTCTTCAGACGCGGTATGAAGGGATGCGTACTTAGACGAGGTCTAACTCCTCCAAACGCGGTCTGAAGGGATGCGTAGTTAGCCGAGGTCTAACTCCTTCAAACGCAGTCTGAAGGAAAGCGTAATTAGACGGTGTATAACCCCTTTACACACGGTCTAAAGAAGAACATCTGATGCTTTGCTCTAGCAGCTGTCTAAAGGAAGCATTCATCTACCCATGATCAATTAGCTTCCTGCTCTACTTCCTTTTTCTCCATTTCTTTCAGCAGTCTGACAAGCCAACTAATTCCATCAATGAATTAACGCCACGTACACGAATATCCCTCAACACAATATTTCTCGTACAAGACAAGATCAGAGGATATTCGGCGCACTACTCGTGCAGTACGGCCACAATCTAATTATTCAGATTATGTTGTGCTCTCGTATTATAGGCGGCCTTCCAATGGAAATATGCCACGTGTTCTCAAAGAATATTCGACCGTTGGTGTATTTCAACTATATATGGAAGCCAAAGGAAAACGGTTGAACTGCAAGTTTTTACACACTAGTCTGAAATATATTATGCTTAACACTTATTGTCTAGTTGTGAATACATTGTAATTGCATACTGTCTTTTTTCTGTGAGAAACTTCAGTGTTGTAAGTTGAACAAATGTTATTTTGTTCAATAGAGAGTTAGCTAAATCAGTGAGTTATATTTGTTTCAAAGTATTTAGTGGATGTTCTTCTAGTTGTGTAAAAAGGGGGTGGCGTAGGAGTTTTATCTCCAAACATCCATAAAACTCCTCGTGTTCTTAATTTCTGTCATTTTATATTCAGTAGTCCAAAGCTTCAAATCTGACGAACATTTCCGCACTTGAATATGTTTCAAGAGTTTGGAGGATTTGTAAAAAATAGAAACAGATACTAATCACTCACATGACTATTAATAAAGTATTTAGCGTAAGTTGTTCTAAATAGTTAGACCCTAGTCACTATTGGTAACATTGATCCCAACAATATATTTTTATTAATGCATATAAGTCCCCTATAATATATAAATTAATAATTCCATATTACATCAAAATTATAGATATTTATTCTAAGGTGTACTTTTATAATAAGACTATAATGTAATTTGCTTCCTTTTGAAGTTGTTGTGTCCTTATACTTCATCTTGAATCTTTTTTAATGCATTATGGAGCTGTGACATACTATGTTCATATTGCAAGAGAAAATTACGCAATGTAATTGTTGTTTGAAAGACATTCTTTCGTGAGATCGGGTCCAACTATGTACAGGTACATGAATGTGTTTATTTAATTATTATTTATATTAATGAATGAATTAGGTTTAGTAATATTTATGAATGAATTTAATTAATTGAAATTCATGCATCTATAATTTAATTACATTCAAGAAGTTATTTAATTTACTAAAATTCATGAATATCTTATTAATTTATTGATTAATTAATATTTCGATTAATTAATAATTTTTTTCGGTCTCAAGGGTGTTAATTTATAGACGTTTTCCTATAGGCGACAGATAATAGAGTTTAATTGAATTATTATAAAACATGAGGGGTTATTTAAGATTTGAATGATTTGAATAATTCTAAATTATCTAAACAACCTAAAAAATCATTAAAAAAAATTGAATTTTGAAGTTAGGATAGGTGGACCACGTGGTCCCAGCTTCCTAGGACCTTTTTATGCTAATTTGGTATTTTTTGTTTTTGTTAAAAAAAAACATTTTCTGTCTTGACCTATGAAGGAAAAAAAGTGTTGCCTTTAGCTACCACGCCTAATCAAATGGTTTCTTTTGAATCTTCAATAGATACTCCTTGTACTTCAAAGCCAAACAGAAAGATGGGTTTTTGGCAGTGCCATGTTGTATTTTTTTTTAAACTATGTCACAATGGTTTAGGCTTTTTAGATTGAGGAGAAATTACAGTATAATAGTGTATTTATGAAAAGATTAAATAAATTGACCATGTATGCAAATAAATTGTTTTTAAATAAAAACAAGTTAAATACATGGCAGTTTAAACAATAAGGTTGTTTGATTAATTAGGGATGATAATTAAGTTGTTTCTAAAGAATATGAGCAAAGCTCAATTCCTTACAATAAAAAAGGCCGAGTTTAACAAGTTGAGTTAATCCTCATCATATTCATATATTTTCAATTGTCTTTTATTAATATTGAATTGTTTCTTAATTTGCAGAAAAACAAAAAGAGATGGAAGTTAACATGAATATACACAAAGGTCGACAAATATGATAATTATAATAAATTTGAGTTAAAGAGTTAGAAGATCAACTCAATTCCATTATAAATACAAAATAACGAATTCAAATGGAATCTTTTTCCAGCAAAAGAACGGGTACATATAAAATGAATGGAAACGAAATACCAATTAGAAAAAATAATATTACAGCTCTTCTTAGGAATGGGAGAGGCTTCCAAATAGGTGTGCAAATATAATTGGCATTGGAAAAATGCAAGAATGTGTCTTCTTTCTTCTTTTTTTTCCATTTTGTTATAAACCTTTGATGAAAATGGTTCCAATATAAGGTCCTTTCTTAGAGAGTTTATTGTCTTTTATTTTGGATTATATATATTGTGAATGACATCCAAGCTTACTTTATAACTTCTTCATTGCTTTTGAGTCATCATGGTGGTTTTCTAGATTCTTTTTATTTTGGGATTGTTTATAGATTAAGGATGCTTGTTTGTTTTGTTCATAATCTTTAAGGGTGGTTGAATATAAGTGGAATCAAAACTTATTTTCTTTTTAAAAAAGTATTTGCACGTAAGGAATGGTATAGTGATAGTAGTGGTCAAGTGGTGAAATTTAATTATAATTTTTAATCTCAATAGTGGTTGTTTGGTGACCACTTTTATAAGTGGGTAGGTTTGGACTCTCTTTTTTTAGCTTTCTATGCTTACTTGTCTATGATTTAGAATGATTTAATAAAATTTAAGCTACCAACTTTTGTTGAAGCTATAAATTGGTGAATGAAGTCACTTGTAGCCAAAAAGAAATGTTTGTTTAAAGGCAAGACCTAGTATTGTATCCAATTCTTTTATCTATTTTGAGATTTTTTAAGAAAGTTGTTAGGATCGATGACAACAGTAGAAGGAGGGGTTGAATACTACTGTTGTTTATTTTTTCACTTAAATTCGATTTTAATACGGTTAAAAACTGAAAATTTGTTTCTATTATTTGACAAATCGTAGCAAGCTCTTGAACGGTTTCAAGTGCGGAAAATGCTTGCAGGATTTGATGTAGCAGATGCAGTAATGAATGAAGTAGTGAAATGACAACACAAGATTTTATGTTTTTAGAAGGATTCCACTAGAAGACTTTAATTTGTATAGCTTCTACACAAACCCACTCAGATCACAAATCTTAACACTTACCTGTTCTGAACTTCTAGCTATCACACTTTCTTGTTGAACAGATTACTATATGTTCAACTTACATAAATAAATTTTTTATACAATAATACAAAATGATAATCTCTATGTGTATATTGTAACGTGTATGCTTAACGTATTCACTTGCAAAGAACGAACTAGAGAGAGTAATCAAAGAGATGAGATGGTCAAAATATTTCTTTTCAAAAATAGTGGAGTCATTCGTCGTTGTTCTTTATATTTTGTAGATACGTGGAAACTATACAACGGTCGAATATTTTGTAGATACGTGACAACGGTACATTTGTCATATGCTTGGTGTATAGGATAAAGTGCACGGACGAATTAAATATTCGTATACGTGGAAATGGTACGTTTGTTGTATGCCTTGCATATAGGGTAGTGCGCAGACGAATGGAATATTCGATTATCGTTTTACATGTCAGAGTAGAGAGTTGGTTGTACATTTTGAACTATTCATCTGATGTGAACTCAACTGATAGCGATCTTTGCTGATGAGCTACTCTACTGATAGTGAACTCAGTTGTTGATCAGCTTTGCTGATGAGCTACTCTTCTGATAGCGAACTCAGTTGTTGATCATCTCTACTAATGGAACTCTACTGAAAATGTACTCAGTTGTTGATTAGCTCTACTGATGGTCTACTCAACTGTTAACGCAACTCTGTTGTTGGGCTATTTAGTTGTTAGCGCTTCTTCAGCTCTGTTGTTGGGCTACTCAGTTGTTAGCGCTTCTTCAGCTCTACAGATGGCAACTCTCCTTCCAGCGCTTCTCCAGATCTACTGATGGCAATTCAACTATTAGCGCAACTCTGTTGTTGGGCGAACTCAGTTGTTGATCAAAGCTAATGAACTACTCTACTGATAGAGAACTCAGCTGTTGATCAGCTCTACTGATGGAAACTCTGCTGAAAGCATACTCAGTTGTTGATCAGATCCACTGATGGGCTACTCAGTTGTTCGCGCAACTTTGATGTTGGGCTACTCAATTGTTAGCGCTTCTTCAACTCTTTTGTTGGGCTACTCAGTTGTTAGCACTTCTTCAGCCTTACTGATGGAAACTCTGCTACCAGCGCTTCTCTAGCTCTGCTGGTGGTAATTCAGTTGTTAGCGCAACTCTGTTGTTGGGCTACTAAGATGTTAGTGCTTCTTCAGCTCTACTGTTGGGCTACTCATCTGCCAGCACTTCTTTAGCTCTGTTGACACCTCTTCTTTAGCTCTTCTGATGACAATTCAGTTGTTAGCACAACTCTTCTGTTGGGCTACTCAGTTGTTAGTGTAACACTGCTGTTAGGCTACTCAACTCTATTGTTCGGCTACTCAAGTGATGGAGCAAATCTGCTGTCTGCGCTTTTTCAGCTTGTTTACCTGCGCATAAACACATTGCTGAACTTAGTTTTATTCATTCATTAAAACCATGTGTGTTCATTTTAATTATCCTAAGTTTATTTTCATCAATTAAAACGTTTTTCTTAATTCAACTTAAATTAATATTTTCCCTTTTAATCTTAATTTAACATTTTCCTCCTTTTTTCTAATATAACTTAATTTAACAATTTATCTCTTTTTGATGATGTTAAAACTAAGTTATAATTCGCATGAAACTAAAAGTATATATATATATGAACATGAATAAACAAAATATTTAGAGCATAAATTTCCCCCTTTTTAGTTTTTCCCCCTTTGTAACTTGCTTGAGCCCGCTCTAGTTGACTTTTGTGCCTTGGTACATTCCTCTTCCTAGTTTCCCCTCACTGCATTCCCTCTACTATTTTCCCCTTTTTAACATCAACATCCCCTGTTTGCTTAATGAAGTCCATGATTTAGCAAAATGTATTCTAAAATATTTTTAAAGTAAGAAAACTTAGTCTTAGGGAGTGACTTTGTGAAAATAGCAATGGAGCAGCCGCTGTCTAGATACCATACTGAATCTTTTAAGATGTTGTCCTATTTTACCTGCACATATTGATAGCTTTGGTACCCATATTTCTTTGGATCTATGGTTAATTAGTCCCTTGGAGATCCGTACTTGAGTTATTTTTATGGATCTCCCATTTTTGTTTTTAATAATGTGTATGTTTTAGACTTGATAGATTTCTTTTTACCTACTGATGATCTGTTAATTTTAGAAAATGATTTTTGATAAAAACATTCCTGGCTTTCTGTCAAGTTTGTGCTTACCAGGCCAGTTGACTGCCCTATTTTTGGGCTTAAGTCAGCTTGACTTTTGGTCAGTTGGCTTAACATATTTAATTTCATCTTTTTAATTCAAAATATTACAGTTTTAATTAGTTCGAATGTCAGTTGAATTTCCCTTGACGAAACTTATGAAATTAAGTTTGTCTTTTAGCGGGTTCAACTTGTTGTAGGACTCAATTGGATTGTCCCCAAAAAATTCTAGACCGGATTTGCATCCAACAAGCCTTTTCTACTCATGAAATTGTTTGAGAGCATTTCCAGACTTAGTCAATGAACCAACCACATAGTTTAATCTTTGATTTTTAACAGATCAACTTTAAACTGTTTCTTTGAGCTTCTCATTCTCATTTGATAGTTCATTCATTTTATTTTTCAAAACTTCTGGTTCATTATTTTGAGTTGAGAAACCTATATTGTCATATTTGTTTTTCAAATTTATTTCGTTAAAAAGATCTGACAGTTTCTTGTACTCAATGACCATGTCATTGAATGCAGTAATTAAATCATTTCTTGTGAATTCATCAGGGTGAAATCAAATACCTCGTTGTCAAGCATTTGACAATTTCTTCCTCACTTTCGCTTGAGGATCTCTTATTGAAATCACTTTCAGCCTATTGCTCTTGCTTTACTCAGCCAGTAGAGCCTTCTGTTCCTTATTATTCCTAGAAGATCTGTGATCCTCTTTGTATTTCCTCTCAAATGGCTTCTTGTCATCCCTTATAGGTTTTCTACAATCAGCCATGAAGTGACCTGGCATGTCACAGTTAAAGCATTTTACATTAGCATTAAACTAATTTCTATAATTATTCTTGTTCAGATTAGATTTAGAATGATTCTTTCTCACTAATTGCCAAACTTCTTGACAAATAATGACATTGCGTTGTCGCTAATCTGTTCAGCAGACTTGGAAGATGTCGAAGCAGATGGCTCTTCAATAGTCACCAATGCTTGAGTTGTGATAGAGGTGGACGGCTCCTCCTCATTCCTTGAGTTTATCTCAAACTTATAGGCCTTCAGATCGGCAAAGAGATCATGCAGCTCGATCTTGTTGAGGTCCTTGGATTCCCTCATAGACATTGTTTTGATATCCCATTCTCTGGGCAAAGCTCTCAAAGCTTTGATAACAACTTCTTTGTTGCTATATATATTTCCCAGGGTTGATAGTTGGATGAATATGCTGCTGAATCTTTCGTCAAACTCAGTCATAGTCTCACCCGGACGTATCTTGATGCTGTCGAACTTCTGTGTGGCAACCATCATCTTGTTTTCTTTTGTTTGGTTGTTTCTTTCACAAAAATGAGTCAGCTTCTCCCAAATCTCTTTGGCAGTGGAACATGACTTGATCTTGCTAAACATGTTCTTGTCCAAAATTTTGTAGAGAATATATTTGGCCATGTTGTCGAGGTTGGCCTTCTCTTGTCTTCAGCAGTCCACTCGTATCTGGGTTTCTCCTTCATCTCAGGAGCACCCTCCATTTTATTTGTGGCTATATTGAACTTTAGTGTCTTCATGAGACCATATATGATGACTTACCACATATCATCATCTTGTACCGCCAGATGTGCTTGCATCCTGATTTTCTAATCATCATAATCTTTCTTTGAGAACATTGAAATCTTTTTTAGGTAAGAAATGATTCAGATATCTGCAGTTACTTAAGAATAGAAAACATTTCTCTAATACCACTTGTTAGGATCGATGACAACAGTAGAAGGGGGTTGAATATTATTTTCTATTTTTCACTTAAATTCGATTTTAATCATAATATGGACTGAAAATATGTTTCTATTCTTTTACAAATCGAAATCGTAGAAAGCTCTTAAATGGTTTCAAGTGAGAAAATGATTGTAGGATTTGAAGCGGCAAATACAGTAATGAATGAAGCAGTGAAATGACAACACAAGATTTTATGGATGTTCGGAGATAAAACTCCTACGTCACCCCTTAATCTGTTTCTTGAATGATTCCACTAAAAGACTTTGATTTGTATAGCCTCTACACAAACTCACTCAAATCACAGGTCTTAACACTTCTATCTATCACACTCTCTTGTTGAACAGACTACTATCTTTTCAACTTACACAAATAAACTGTTTATGCAATAATACAAAATGATAATCTCTGCGTATATTCATAATCAGTCTAGAAGTTCTTGAAATTACTCTCACTCCCTTCAAGCTAAATAACACCACCATTGAAATTAATTTCTAATTAAATTTACCCATTATTTATCTTTAATATAAATAAATAACAAATTAATAATATAAATGTGTATTATATCAATCTCTCATCAGATACCTCCCAATGACATGATTAATAGAAGATAGATTGTATTTAATTATATATATATATATTTAATTATATATATATATATTAAATTACATATATTATATTAAATTTATAAGAAAACTAATATAATAATATAATATAATATTAATATTATTATAATTTATAATATTGTGATAATATATTACATATATATTATTTTATATTTTAAAATCTTCTGATAATATCTTACATGTATATTATCTTATATTCTAATATCCCTTCTCAAATTCAAAATGAAAAATGCTTAAATAAGTTGATGTTGAATATGAGATTGTGAAATATTGATGTTGTGTTCTTCAAATTTCATAAGCTCATGAGCTCCATCAAATTACAGGATAATAGTGTGTTGACTGATAAACCAGTGAAGAATGTAGAATCTCATGAACGTTGAATGTTGGGGTGAAACAACAACTGATATCACTTCGATGTTACTTTGAGTGTTGAGATCAATTAAACGATGGAATGACAGTGTATTGATTAAAAAGAAAAAATCAGCAAAGAAAGTAAAATCTCATGAGCATAGAATGTCGGGGTGAAACAACATCTGGAAAAAAAATATATCATAACGAAAAGATGACATGTGTTGATTAAATAACTAGTAAAGAATCACATATGATTGGATAAATGATACATCACGTCAATATGTTTTGTCCGATCATGATGAACCCGATTCTTGGCTAAGTTTATATTACTCAGACTGTCACAAAAGACATTTTCTTGATCCTGATGTAAACCTAGATAACTAACTAATCTTTTCAACCATATTCCATATTTAGTAGTTTATGTCAATGCAATGTACTATGTATTCATTGTAGACGAGGTCATAGTAGGTTGTAGAGTCGCCTTCAAACTAACAGTTGAACTCCTAAGAGTTAATACATAATTAGTCATAGATATCATTCTATCCATATCTCCAGCATAATTAAAATCTAAATAGATATGTTAGAAAAATTAAGTAGATTAATCTTAACCGGCCAAAGAACTTAATCAACCTCAATCTTTTTGTGCAGGTACAGATCAAGCCGCATCATACCGGCTGAAGTACATGACTAAATGATCCGGTCATAGTTAAGAAATCGGCTGAACTCCTCAACCGGATTGGCTAGAAAAAGCTGATTCATCCGGCTGACTCACTCTTATTGAAAATCATAAAAGTTCAACGAAAAAATATTAAAAGTGGTGAATCTGAGAAAATGACGTAATATGACGATATAGAGATTTCTCGAAAATACAAAAAAAGATAAGATCCGGATCAGAAACATGCAACGAAAACAATGATAAAACTGTTTATCGAACTCTACAAGCAACATCAGAGTCAGGTGGCAGACCTGGTGCATGTATGCCATGTGTCCAAAATGCAAGTCGGCCTAAGTGTATGACTGCCAAGTGTCCGAAATGACAAAGCGTGCACGCAACCTCTGAACCGGATCGGCGTGGCTTCAAATGACCAATCAAGCGGAGAGAGATAATTATGACCGTTGTCATATTTTCTCTATAAATAGAAGCCCACGGTGCCAAAGAAACGTACGCGTGAGATCTCTACGAAAAAGCATATATAAGAGAGAAGTAACAACAAAAGATCTTACATACCACCTCAAATAGTAATTGAAATTCCCGGAAGTGTTTGTTTATTGTGTGTGTATTTTACTGTTGAGTAAAAGTGTTGTATTACATCATTGTAAGTGGTGTAACCAACGAGTAGTAAATAAGACTCGTTCGGATTGTGTGTTGTGGTTGTGTAATATTCCTTAGTGAATATCCTTCTCACTGTTTGAGAAGAGGGGTGACGTAGGAGATTAAACTCCGAGCATCCATAAAATCATGTCTCGTGTTCTTTATTTTCATATTTCGGCTTACCCACTCAATCATAATCGAAACATCTAAACCGAACCGAAATAATTAATAAACCTACCAAACCAAACCGGCTTTCTCCTTAAACTGATATCTCCTTCTAAATACCTTCCAAACCGAACTGTATGTGTTGCTTCAAGCTGAAATAAACCATTTCCGCACTTGAACCCGGTTCAAGAGGTTTGTGACAGTTTGTGTAGTGTTAAGAAGTGGTTTTAGTCTCTAACCGGACTATTGTCAGTGTGTGTTGTGTTGTTAAGCGTTCATCCTTAAAAAGCTGGACCCCAGTCCTCCAAGGGCGATCTCGATCCTAACAAGTGGTATCAGAGCAGGAATCTTAACACTCAAGCAACCGAAAAAGATGGGAAGCATGACCCACAACGACAAGCCACTGATGCTAAATAGTGAAGCATTTAGCTGCTGGAAGAAACAGATGTACCTACATCTGATCACGCTCGATGATGTGATGAGCAAAGTTCTAAAGGAGGGAGCGATAAAGATCAACAAGGAGACGGAAGAATGGACGGCTGAAGATCGAAGAAGAAACAACCTGGACAACCATTGCATGAGACATATCTTCAAAGCAATAGATGACAACACGTTCAACAAAATTTCGGATTGTTAAAATGCAAAGGAAGCCTGGGAAACGATCATTCAGATCTATGAGGGAGATGATAGAACTAAGGAGAACAAAATCTTGGTGGCAACCCAAAAATATGAGAACATTAAGATGAAACTGGGAGAAAACATGAAATAATTCAGTGACCGTTTCACCAGTATAGTCAACGAGCTACACACACTTGGAAAGAGATATGACAGTCAGGAGATCATCATAAAAGCCTTGAGATCTTTACCAAGTGCATGGGATATCAAAACCATGGTAATGAGGGAATCAAGCAACCTCGGACAGATGAAGCTGCACGACCTGTTTGAGGATCTGAAAGCTTACGAATTCGAGATAAAATCTCGGATCGAAGATGAAGCATCAACATCAACCGCAACCAGAGCTTTGGTGACATCGGTGGAACCAGCGGTTCATGTATCAACCGTTCCGGCTCCTGTCAAAAGCGTTGACCAGATTAGTGAGGACGTGATGGCCATGCTAGCACAGAAATTTAGGAGATTCATGAAGAAGAATCAACCATCGAATAACAACTTCAACTATAACTATGCCGATAAATCAAATGTAAGATGTTTTAATTGTGACGGTTTTAGTCATTACAGGTCGTAATGCAGAAAACCGAGGAGAGACGACCGAAAACCGAGAAACAATTATCAAAGAAACAACTATCAAAGAAATGACTACCAACGAAATGACAACCAAGGAAACAACTATCAAAGAATAACAATCTTACCCTTGCCCACGGTTCTACCTTTTGAGTCGGATGCGATGAGTGCCTTCTGGATTTCATTTCTTGCACCGGTTTTCTGATTGTTATTCCTTTGATAGTTGTTTCCTTGGTTGTCATTTCGTTGGTAGTCATTTCTTTGATAGTTGTTTCCTTGATAATTGTTTCCTGGTTTTTGATCTTCTCTCCTCGGTTTTCAGCATTCCGACCTATAATGACCAAAACCGTCATAGTTAAAACATCTTACATTTGATTTATCGGCATACTTATAGTTGAAATTGTTGTTCGATGGTGAATTCTTCTTCATGAATCTCCCAAATTTCTGTGCTAGCATGACCATCACGTCTTCACTGATCTGGTCAGCGCTTTTAACAAGAGCCGGAACGGTTGATACATGAACCGCTGGTTCCACCGATGTCACCAAGGCTCTGGTTGCAGTTTATGTTTTTTATTCTTTCGATCCGAGATTTTATCTCGAATTCGTAAGCTTTCAGATCCTCAAATACGTCGTGCAGCTTCATCTGTCCGAGGTTGCTTGATTCCCTCATTACCATGGTTTTGATATCCCATGCACTTGGTAAAGATCTCAAGGCTTTTATGATGATCTCCCGGTTGTCGTATCTCTTTCCAAGTGTGTGTAGCTCGTTGACTCACTAGTGAACCGTTCACTGAATTCTTTCATGTTTTCTCCCGGTTTCATCTTGATGTTCTCATATTTTTGGGTTGCCACCAAGATTTTGTTCTCCTTAGTTCTATCATTTCCCTCATAGATCTTAATGATCGTTTCTCAGGCTTCCTTTGCATTTTGAAAATCCGAAATTTTGTTGAACGTGTCGTCATCTATTGCTTTGAAGATATGTCACATGCAATGGTTGTCCAGGTTGTTTCTTCTTCGATCTTCAGCCGTCCATTCTTCCGTCTCCTTGTTGATCTTTATCGGTCCTCCTTTAGAACTTTTCTCATCTCATCATCGAGCGTGATCAGATGTAGGTACATATGTTTCTTCCAGCCGCTAAATGCTTCACTGTTTAGCATCGGTGGCTTGTCGCTGTGGGTCATGCTTCCCATCTTCTTCGGTTGCTTGAGTGTTAAGATTCCTGCTCTAATACCACTTGTTAGTATCGGGATCTCCCTTAGAGGACCGGGGTCTGCTTTTTAAGGGTGAACGCTTAACAACACAACACACACACTGACAATAGTTCGGTTAGAGACTAAAATCACTTCTTAACACTACACAAACTGTCACAAACCTCTTGAACCGGGTTCAAGTGCAGAAATGATTTGTTTCAACTTGAAGCAACACACACAGTTCGGTTTGGAAGGTATTTAGAAGGAGATATCGGTTTAAGGAGAAAGCCGGTTTGGTTTGGTAGGTTTATTAATTATTTCGGTTCGGTTTAGATGTTTCGGTTAGGATTGAGTGGGTAAGACAGAATATGAAAATAAAGAATACGAGACAAGATTTTATGGATGTTCGGAGTTTAATCTCCTACGTCGCCCCTTCTTCTCAAACAGTGAGAAGGATATTCACTAAGGAATATTACACAACTACAACACACAATCCGAACGAGTCTTATTTACTGCTCGTCGGTTACACCACTCACAATGATGTAATACAACACTTTTACTCAACAGTAAAATACACACACGATAAACAAACACTTTCGGGAATTTCAATTACTATTCGAGGTGGTACGTAAGATCTTTTATTGTTACTTCTCTCTTGTATATGCTTTTTCGTAGAGATCTCACACGCATGTTTCTTCGGCACCGTGGGCTTCTATTTATAGAGAAAATATGACAACGGTCATAATTCTCTCTCTCCGCTTGATTGGTCATTTGAAGCCACGCCGATCCGGTTCAGAGGTTGCGTGCACGCTTTGTCATTTCGGACACTTAGCAATCATGCACTTAGGCCGACTTACATTTTGGACACATGGCACACATGCACCAGGTCTGCCGCCTGACTCTGATGTTGATTGTAGAGTTAGATAAACAGTTTCATCATTGTTTTCGTTGCATGCTTCTGATCCGAATCTTATCTTATTTTGTATTTTCGAGAAATCTCTATATCGTCATATTACGTCATTTTCTCAGATTCACCACTTTTCATATTTTTCCGTTGAACTTTTATGATTTTCAATAAGAGTGAGTCAGCCGGATGAATCAGCTATTACTAGCCGATCCGGTTGAGGAGTTCAGCCGATTTCATAACTATGACCGGATCATTTAGTCATGTACTTCAGCTGGTATGATGTGGCTTGATCTGTACCTGCACAAAAAGATTGAGGTTGATTAAGTTCTTTGGCCGGTTAAGATTAATCTACTTAATTTTTTGAACAATTTTTTATTCCTTCTGATGTTTATTCTTTTATTTTTTTTATTTTTTTTTCTCCCTTTAAGCTTTCGGTCTTGCGAAAACCGATATCGTCTCAATGGTCTTAGCAAGAGGGTCTTTGATCGATGAACAGGTCAAGCTGAAAGCATTGGATGAAGCATTCAATAACATTCAAAGGGATTCAAACGAGATGTAAAAGATAATGATTGAACGTTTCAGCAAGGTGAGAAACGATACCATCCTCAACATCGAGGTTGGAGAGCCTGTTCTGAGGTTTTTTTTATATGTCCTGGGCCAAATGGCGAATCAAAATTACTCTCGAGAAGTGAGTGATATCATGATCGTCATAATAGGCTTCTCACCCATAAACTGGGCCACTCTCATTTTCAACAGCCTAAAGGGACATATCTTGGCTCGCAGGAGAAGAATCTAATTCGCTCCTCAAATCACCTGGTACATCCACTCTGTCATTCCGAATCGCGGACCCGGAATACCGGTAGGACCGGCAAACACGCTGACCAATGATAAACTGGACAGCTGGATTGCAAGAATCGAGAGTCGGACCGGCCATACCGTAGAGGAGTGGGACTTGATGTTAAACGAGATGAATCTTCGCGAATGATAAATTCTCTTCTCTTCTAATTCATTTCCGGTCAAATTGGTCATTTTGTTGTACGATCGGGTGATCATTTAATTTGTAATTTCTCTTTCGTCTTAATATATAATATTTTCACTACTTTTTCTTTTTTTTAATCTTTCAGCTGACTACTCGACTTAACACAAAACTTCCGCTCACCATAATCTTCAGGTTCAACATAAAATTTCGGTTAAACATAAAAACTTCCAGTTAACCAAAGTCTCGGCTTAAAATTCGACTAAACATCAAAATCAACCGCCAACAGTTTACCTCCAACAGTTTTACTGCCCCTAGATTACCGCTCTAATTTACCACTCCTACTTACCGCCAAAAGTTACTGCAGTAACTTTTGGAGGGAAATTTTGGCGCCAAAACCAAGAATCAAGCGACGGTTTAATTTCTTAACCGTCAAGAAACCGCCTCTTGTATAAATTGGAAGTTGAATCATTATTCACCCACGCACTCTCTCTCTCTAGAAATTCCAAAGCAAATCTGCATTCTTATCTTTCACGGTCATCTTCATCATCTTCATCAATCACCATGGGACGAGATAACACACTTTTCACTTATATCTTGCAGATCGACTTCAAAGATATCGAAGAAAATGGAACCAACGAATACAAGGCCTTGATCGGGTCTTTAAGAGAATATGGGCTGGAGACGTTCTTATTTGGTCCGTTTGTTCTTCATCAAAAGGAAGTCCTGGAGTTCTTCAGTCAGGCGAGCTTGACGAAGAGAACCATCACCGCCACCGTGAGCGGCACCACCTTTGAGATCACCGAGGAACTTTTTGTTGAAGCCCTCGGTTTACCAAATGTCGGAAGGGACTTCCGGACAGGTTTATCAGAAGCCGACTACGCGGCAGTCCGGCAAGCACTTTCAAAGGATGCGGGTGACCTAGTAAATCACACCAGCCGGAAGAAGATACTGAAGCAAGAATTTCGGTGGCTCCTAGACATTGTCTTCAAATCCCTACAAGGAAAAGGAGGAAACTTCGACAATATGACCCGGCTAAAACTCGAAATGATGATGGGCATAGTCCGCGGTGATAAAATCGATTGGGGTTGTGTATTATTCAAGCAACTTTGTGAAGTGGTTGCTAAGACAAACGATCGGGTTCAAGCTTACGCCATACCGATCGGGAAAATCTCCAATTTCTTAAAATCCAAATCAGTGAAGGTACACATCTCTCCAACTGCAAAATTATGAAGGCTGAGAGTGTACAGACCCAGATTGTTAAACCGGATAAGGAAAGAGTTCCAAGAGAAAGGGGTTCAAAGAAGGTTGAACTGGCTACACCGGAAGGAGCGGGTCCTAAAGAAGCCGAGCCGAAAGGTAAGGCCAAACAAACCGAAGCGGCTAAAGAGAAGAGAGGGAGAATCAAATCTGTGGCGAAGAGAGCTAAAAAGTCGGCTAAAAAGAAAGCGGCTAGCAAGTCCAATGACTCTAAGAAAACACCATCCGAGTGAACCCATCGGTTGTCCGATCCTCCATTTCAACCCATTCCCTTGACATTCCGGTTCCTATATCCTCAACACTCTCTCCATCTAATAAGGTTAGTACTCACTCCGTTCACTCTAAATCTGGTAGGAATACTATTGAAAGAGTGGTACAAGATGTCACTCGTATTAATGAAGACGAGGTGACAAGTATTCCTGAGAAAGCTGGTCAGGTTGGTGCAACTGATCAGACCAAAAACAATTCGGTCGAAGAAACGACCAATATTGAAACTAAAGTCCCTCCGGTGCGAGAGGGTGATGATGAAGGAAGAGAATCATCCGGTCCAGTTGTGGGAGACTCTATCCCAACCGGATCCAACCCAAAACCGGCTCAAGAAGGCCAGTTAATCAATCTATTACGCCGGAAGGTTCAAATCCGGGTAATAAAGAAAATCAAGATTTGACTAAAGATAATCCTCTGGTGCAAGGAGGAAATGGGTCTCAGAATGGGTCAACCGGTCCTACTGATCAGGGACCAGAACAACCCAAAATCATACAAGAATCAGCTCCTCCGGTTTCTGAACAAGAAATATAAGAAATGTTTCAACAATTACTAAGTCATCTGGACGAAGCGGCTGAAGGAATAGCGCGTCCTTATCACTTCTGGACCAGAGTCAGAAGTCAAACCAAATTCTCACACATGCTTCCCGATCTTACCGGAAATAAGTACTGGTCGGAATTGTTGATCATAGAGGAGGAAGTTTTCGGTCTTGCGAAAACCGATATCGTCTCAATGGTCTTAGCAAGAGGGTCTTTGATCGATGAACATGCCAAGCTGAAAGCATTGGATGAAGCATTCAATAACGTTCAAAGGGATCCAAACGAGATGGAAAAGATAATGATTGAACGTTTCAGCAAGGTGAGAAACGATACCATCCTCAACATCGAACGGCTAGAGGAAGAACTAAAAGCGGTATGCAATGAATGCATTTTGCATCCGGAAGACTACCAGAGTAAGCCGATTTTTGAAATTGATAAATGCTCCAAAACAGTAGGGGACCGGCAAGAAGAATCTCAACCGCATCCAAATAAGGATAAAATCGACAGCTCCATCTCTCCAAGTGAGTCCACTTCTCACTCTGCTTCTAGGGATAATGATTCGACCGGTCAAAAGAAATCGAAAACCGCAGTGTCGGTTCATACTCAACTAAGTCAGGAAATTGAGTATACATATGAGAACATCAAGGGTATCATCGATAATGTTGTTGCCACTTCAATGAATGAATGGCACAACGTCACGGAAGCTAGAACCTCTACCTTCAAAGCCCAATTGATTGAATCGGTTAAAGAAACAGTTGAGTCATCAACCACTCCGCTGTTAGAAATGATGCAACTTATGGCGGCTCAGATTGAGGAGCTAACAAAGTCAAAAGCGGCTAACAATCAAAACTAGATCCGATGCAGAAGCAGCCCTTCGACTTCAAGCCGGAGAGGAAAAAGAAGAACGGTTGAGAAAAGAACAGGAAGAAAAGGACCTCAGAATATCCCAGAAATTCGATAAGGTAGAAAAGGCGAAACAAAAACAAATCGAACTAGTTCAGGCTGAAGGAATAGTGACAAGGCGTCAGTCTAAAAGAAAGAAAATAGCCGATCTGATGTATCGGGTAGAACAAAGTGGTCTTCAAGGTCCACAACCGGATGATCACCCAAACCGACCCATAACCGATGAAGAAGAAGAAGAAGATGACAAACCTCTACGACCAAGGAAGAAGAAATTTGCACCGTCCTCATCCGCTCTATCGACAAGTCAAGGAACATCATCCGTTCCCACATCTAGACTACCCAGACCAACAAGTGGATCCTTCAACTTCAACCGCTTACCTCCCGGAAGAACAAGCCTCTTAGCCGGATGGTGCATGGATGCGGATCAAAGAGAAAGGGAATGGCAAGCCGAGCAAGAGAAAAAGCTCAAAGAGCAAGAAAAGGGAGGACCATCCGATCCATAGTTTACTTGTTTTATTTCTTTTCTGTCTTGAACTTATGAACTTATTACCCCTACTTTCCGATTATCTTATTTATGAAGTTAGTTTTTTTTTAAATCAACTCTTTCAACCAGCTTAGGTTCATCAGACACATATTTCAAAACATCATATTTTGACACTTTTCTTTGAAAAGTATAAAAAAGGGAGAAATTGCTAAAAACATTTTTCACCCTTAGAAAAATTAAGGAAGTTAATTTTTAAACCGGTCATACAGTACAAGTTTTGAATATTTATTCTAAATAATCAAAAAGGAAGAAATTGTTAGAAAAATTAAGGAAGTAAATTTTTAAACCGGCCATACACTACAAGTTTTGAATATTTATTCTAAATAATCAAACAGGGAGAAATTGTTAGAAAAATAAAGTAGATTAATCTTAACCGGCCAAAGAACTTAATCAACCTCAATATTTTTGTGCAGGTACAGATCAAGCCGCATCATACCGACTGAAGTACATGACTAAATGATCCGGTCATAGTTATGAAATCGGTTGAACTCCTCAACCGGATCGGCTAGCAAAAGCTGATTCATCCGGCTGACTCACTCTTATTGAAAATCATAAAAGTTCAACGGAAAAATATGAAAAGTGGTGAATCTGAGAAAATGACGTAATATGACGATATAAAGATTTCTCGAAAATACAAAAGAAGATAAAATCCGGATAAGAAGCATGCAACGAAAACAATGATGAAATTGTTTATTTAACTCTATAAGCAACATCAGAGTCAGGCGGCAGACCTGGTGCATGTGTGCCATGTGTCCAAAATGCAAGCCGGCCTAAGTGCATGACTGCCAAGTGTCCGAAATGACAAAGCGTGCACGTAACCTTTAAACCAGATCGGCGTGGCTTCAAATGACCACTCAAGCGGAGAGAGAGAATTATGACCGTTGTCATATTTTCTCTATAAATAGAAACCCACGGTGCCGAAGAAACATACGCGTGAGATCTCTACGAAAAAGCATATACAAGAGAGAAGTAACAACAAAAGATCTTACGTACCACCTCGAATAGTAATTGAAATTCCCGAAAGTGTTTGTTTATTGTGTGTGTATTTTACTGTTGAGTAAAAGTGTTGTATTACATCATTGTGAGTGGTGTAACCGAAGAACAGTAAATAAGACTCGTTCAGATTGTGTGTTGTGGTTGTGTAATATTCCTTAGTGAATATCCTTCTCACTATTTGAGAAGAAGGGGTGACGTAGGAGATTAAACTCCAAACATTCATAAAATCCTGTCTCGTGTTCTTTATTTTCATATTATGTCTTACCCACTCAATCCTAACCGAAACATCTAAACTGAACCGAAATAATTAATAAACCTATCAAACCAAACCGGCTTTCTCCTTAAACTGATATCTCCTTCTAAATACCTTCCAAATCGAACTGTGTGTGTTGCTTCAAGTTGAAACAAATCATTTCCGCACTTGAACCCGGTTCAAGAGGTTTGTGACACTTTGTGTAGTATTAAGAAGTAGTTTTAGTCTCTAACCGTATTATTGCCAGTGTGTTGTGTTGTTAAGCATTTACCCTTAAAAATCCGGACCCCAGTCCTCCAAGGGCGATCCCGATCCTAATAAGATAGTAATTAGACATTGTGTATCATCTCTATGTATGAGACCAACATTAGGTGCTCCCCTTATATACCTAAATATCTTTTTCATAACTTGTTAGTGCTCATTTCTTGACTGTACCATTATACTACTCATAACACTCACTACTTATGCTTGATATAGTCTTGTGAAGTCGTAACCTACATCAAACTCCCTATTGTGCTATCATAAGGAACCTGAGTCATATACTCATTCTCATCTATCTGAGGAGAAATTATAGTAGTAATATTAATATTAGCAACACAATGTGTATCTATAGGTTTAACTGAGGACATTCCAAACCTTGGCAGCAGTTTCTCAATGTAAATTTTATATGATAAGAAAAGTTTCTTATGACATCTATCTCTAAAATCTTCATTCTTAGAATTTTCAAAGTCCCTAGATCCTTCATCTCAAACTCTGTATTGTATTCAGAAGGTCTTTCAGTGTCTGAACAACTGCCTTGCTCTTTGTTGCTACCAATATGTGATCAACATACAATACTAAGTGGATAAATGAGTCATTCTTCAACTTGTTGTAGTACACACAACAATTATTTGCATTCCTATTGTAGTTAAGAGTCATCATAAATCTTTCAAACCTCTTATACCATTACATTGAAGACTATTTAAATCTGTATAAAGACTTCTTCAACTTATAGACGTATTTTTTCTTTTCCTAGAACCTAAAAACTATCTAGTTGAGTCATGTATATCTCTACATCTAACTCTTTATGCAGAAAAGTTATTTTCACATCAAGTTCTTCGAAATCCAAATCCAAATGTGTCACTATTGCTAGCAACACCATGATGAAAGTATGTTTAACCATTAGTGATCAAATCCAAGATATAATTTTTGTGAAGTGATTCAATCTCATTTTCCATTGCTACAAACCATTGTGTAGTTTCCGAACCAGATATAGCTTCTTTGTAAGTGGATGTGTCCATCTCCCCCTCAACAACTTATAGCGCATAACCAACCATATCCCCGTAACCTTATATTTGAGGTGGTCTAACTCTAATCCTCCTTAATCGACTTTCAACTACATTCTGGTTATTAACTTCAAATGATTGAAAATCTAATTGTTCAGACTCTGAAAGTTGAGCCTTAATGTTGTATTCTTGCTCCTTTTGTAGAGTAGTTTCTAACTCCACATCTTTATCAACATTGTTATTTTGTGCTATAAACTTCACAATAGAGTTAAGTATAGAATTCTCATCAAATATGATGTTTTTACTTAAAATTCTTCTCTCAAATGAGACCATAATTTGTATAATTTGATAACATCCTATTCACCAACAAATACTCCATTATTTTCTCTTGACTCGAGTTTATCCTCACTAATATTATAATAAACTACGTAGCCAAAAACTTTCAAACTTAAGTAATCAACAAATTTTCCATACCACACCTCGTATGGTATTTTACAGTTAATCTCGGTGAGTAGCCCACGATTTATCAAATAAAAAGTTGTAGTCACTAGCACTACCTAAATTTTTTTATCAAGTTTTACATTATAGATCATGCACATCGCTCTCTCCAAGAATGTATGATTCATTTTATTAGTTATACCTTTGTTGTGGCTTATGCCTTACTATGCGATAACGAGCAATCCCTACATCCTTACTAAGACGAATAAAATTCTAGACCATTATTAGTTTGTAGCCTCTTGATCTTTTTCCAGTTTGATTTTTCATCAATATTTTCCACTCCTTCAATTATTTGAAAGCTTCTCCATTATTTTTCATGATAAATAGCCAAGTCATCCTTGAAAAATCAATAATGATTGTCAAAAATATCTTTGACCTCGAAGAGATTCAACGCTAGTTGAACCTCAACAATCTAAATGAATATAATCAAGTGTGTATTTTGTCTTGTAAATATCCTTCGAAATATGATGTAGTTTCTCAACAATCTAAATGAATATAATCAAGTGTGTATTTTGTCTTGTAAATATCCTTCGAAATATGATGTAGTTTCCTAAAAATATAATGCTCACATAAATCAAGACATGTGATCTTGTAACCACAAATAAGACAATTATTTACTAGAATATGTGCCCTCCTTTCATTCATGTGATAACATAAATACGTGAGACGGCGTAAGAAATAAAAAACAACAAATTGATAGGATCGGTGTAATTAATAGAGACGGGGTCTAACTATTGATGAAAACTTCTGGAAAATGGTTTGATAGAAATCATGTTAGGGATTAATATCACTTTCTATTCTTCACAAATCCTTACAAACTTTTGAAGCGATTTAAGTGCGGAACTGTTTGCTCAGGTTTGAATCTATGAATCAATGAGAGAAGAAAAGACAGAATGAAAATGACACAGCAAATTGTTTATGAAAGTTCGAAGAAAAACTCTCTTAAGTCACCCCTTCTTCCAACCACCAGAAGGATTCACTATACTTCTTTGAATCAAATACAGTTTACTGGCTAACTAACTGTTGAATAGAACAGGCTCTATTCAACTTACAATATGATTAAGAGTATTTCTCAGCTAGACAGATTTTGATTCATCATTAATTTGTGAGACAGTAAGTCAGGTCATTCGTCCATTGTCCTTTGGCATAAATATATAGAGGAAAGGCACCAATGGTCGAATCTTCTAGATGGACACGTGGAAATCACCCATTGGAAAGCCTCCATAGTACGAAAGTATAGCCGGCTTTGTGCACCTGGATTGTGGTCGTACCGAACTGGTAGTGCGCCAAACATTCTTCTATAATTGTCTTGCATAGAACAAGTAGTGAGAAGAATGTTTACTTACGTGGCATTCATTCATTTGTTCAAATAGCTGGCGTACTGGACTACACGGATGAGTGGAGCAAGAGTAGCGTACAGTTAGTGTATTATGGGTAAACGTATGCTAACTTTAAACAGTTGCTGAAGCGAGGCATTAGACGTTCTCCATTACACTACCAAGTCTAATGAGAGTTAGACATCAACGTCTAATAGCAAGATCCATTAGATCACCAAGTCTAATGGAGTTAGACTGCAATGTCAAACTATACATCACTTTAGACTTGTCAGAAGGAGTTAGAAGCCAACGTCTAACTTTACATCACTTTAAACTTGTCTGAAGGAGTTAGACGCCAACGTCTAACTTTACATCCCATTAGACTCATACATCTAATGGAGTTAGACTGCACGTCTAAATACGTACCTATAGGACTACACGTCTAACTACGTACCAGTTAGACTACACGTTTAACTACGTACATGTTAGACTACATGCCTAACTACGTAACTATTAGACTGCACGTCTAACTACGTATCTGTTAGAATGCACGTCTAACTACATATCTGTTAGACTACACGTGTAACTACGTATCTGTTAGACTGCACGTCTAACTACGTACCTGTTAGACTGCACGTCTAACTACGTACATGTTAGACTGCACGTCTAACTATGTACCTGTTAGACTGCATGTCTAACTACGTACCTGTTAGACTACACGTCTAACTACGTACCTGTTAGACTGCACGTCTAACTACGTACCTGTTAGACTGCACGTCTAACTACGTACCAGTTAGACTGCACGTCTAACTATGTACCTATTAGACTGCACGTCTAATTTGCCTGTTTTAGTTCACGTCTAATTTAGCATAGTTTTAATGCACCTTCACATACACAATTAGACGTCTTAGCTTCATTCTTAATTTAAGTTTTACTAATACATCATCAAAATAACATTAGTCAAAATAATTTGACGCAACAATTTCCCACTTTTTGATGATGTTAAAACTTAAATAAAAGATTAGAAATGTATATGCACATAACATAACAAAAGATCATATATTGATATTTTCAAAAGACACATAACATGATCGATAATCGAAAGATTTTCAAAAATAGCAAAAGATTTTATTTCTTTCCCCCTAAATCTAAGGCCAATCTTTTCCCGTTTTCCCCTTTTTAACATCATCGGGAGAAATGGATGCCTACTGATCTCTTACGGCTAGAAAGGTCTCCCAATTTCATTTCTTTTGCTTGAGCCTCCTATCTTGGACAATGTAGTCGATAACTTTTTGATAGTTTAGGAACCTCGATGATTTGATGAGAATCCCAGGTCTCGAGACACTATTAAGGATAGAAGGAAGAAACATGCTGAGTGGAGCAGCATATCTAGGGGTTTTCCTATCAAACATCCTCATCAAGTTGCGGAAAATGAACCTCGACCAGTTGATTGTTGTCCCCTTAGTGATAGAAATCATCATCTCGAAGACCATCTTTGAGTAATGGTTAGAACATCCCTTTGCCAGAAGGGATTGGGAAATGATGTCGTTGAGTAAGACAAACTCAACTTTCAGAGAGGACCGTAGTCCAAAGTTATTGAGAGGAACCAGAGTCCCATCAAGAAAAGTATCGGATAAGACAAACCCCATTTTAGTTAGGACTTCCTTCGAAGATGTGGGGAACTCAGACAGTCCCTCGGATGGAAGGTTGAAGAATCGAGTGAAGGACACTTCAGTAAATGCAGCAATATCATCAAATATTTTGGCTGCAACGAGCACGTTGTCGTAAAACTCAGCGTATTTGAAAAGTTCACAAACCTCAGGTTCATGAATGACGACGGGGGCCTAGAGGAATTTCTCGAGGCCAGAAGCTTTTAGCGAATTGAACATAGCCACTATCCCTGAAATATCCATCATAGAGACAGAGTAGAAGTCGATTTGAAGAGTCGAAGGTGCAAGAGAACCCATTTCAAAAAGAGAAGGTGAAGATTTCTTGAAGAATACGAAGAGACAAACTAAGAACTCTTAGAAAGAGAGTCGAAGATTTAAGAGGGAGATACTCAAACCTTTGAGTATTACCATTTCATAAATAGAGAAATGCTGACGTATGGCTATATATGTAATGATTATATGAACCGTCAAATGCCTAAGAAACCTAGTCCAAAGAGACGCATCAGTTGAGGCAGCTATCATTTAATATTAATCATGATATCAGATATTAATATTAGACGTGTATTGAAGGGTCATCAGACATTTTAGTCACTATTTGAACATTGAAAGACACATGTCTTCAATCCATTTGAGAGATGACTATTTTATTTTTGGCGGGAAAAGTACATAGACAGATACGGTGGTAGTAGACAGCTGTCCCAATAGCCAGAAGATGAACAGTATAATTACATAAGTAGTTAGACGTCTAATTTACTTTCCACATTCTTTTCCTCTAAATCTGAAAAGACGTCTATTAGACGTCGGCGTCTAATCACGCTTGTCTTATAGACGGCCAAAAGTCTTTTAGACTTCGGACGTCTAATTACGTGTATACACCACGTGATAGACGTGTGTCTGGTTAGACGTGAGCGTCCAATTGCTCTTGTCTTATAAACATCTAAACTTCTATTAGACATCAACGTCTAACCACGCGGGTTATCAACCAAGACAATTTATCCAAATAGAAGCATAGACTGCTTAAGCAAATACACGTCTAAGTATATATGCTTAGTAGACTATTGATCAATTTGACATATTGAGACCTCTATCTACACGTCTGTTTAATTACATTTGAACAACATGTTTCCCCTCAATTCATGCATAAAAAAAAATCAATCAAGATCAACCAGTCCTAAGATATTTCTAAAGTGAGAAAACTTAGTCTCGAGTAGTGGCTTCGTGAAGATGTTTGATGTTTGATGTTTGTTGATTTGTTAGAACATATTCAAGGAGAATATGCTTCTGACTGACATGTTCTCGGATGAAATGATGTCTGATTTCGATGTGCTTTGTCCGAGAATGCGGAACTGGATTGTAGGTGATGGCAATTGCACTTGTGTTGTCGTAGAAAATTGGAGATTCTTCTGCCTCTATCCCGTAGTCCCTTAGGTGTTGTTGAACCCACAAGAGCTGAGAGCAGCAACTCCCTGCAACAAGATACTCTGCTTCATCTGTAGACGTGGCAACCGACATCTACTTCTTGCTGAACCATGAGATTATACGATCTCCAAGGAACTGACAAGTTCCACTCGTGCTTTTCCTATCTATTTTGCACCCTGTATAGCCTGCATCTGAGAAACTTGTTAAATTGAAATTGGAATCCTTCGGATACCATAGTCCCACATTTTGAGTTCCCTTTAAATATTTCAAAATACGTTTAGCAGCCATAAAGTGAGAGAGTTTAGGATTAGCCTGGAATCTTCCACAGACACCAACAGCAAATTGAATGTCTGGTCTGTTGGATGTGAGATAGAGCAAGGATCCGATAAGACCTCTATAGGCAGTGATGTCTACACCTTGTCCACTATCATCTTTGTCTAGCTTGCTAGAGGAGCTCATTGGAGCAGCTGCAGTAGAGCAGTTCTCCATCCTGAACTTCTTTAGCAGCTCTTTGGTGTATTTGGCTTGATTGATGAATGTTCATTTCTCCAACTAATGAACTTGAAGGCTGAGGAAGAAAGTTAATTCTCCCATCATTCTCATATCAAACCTATCCTGTATCAACTTATCAAATTTCTCACACAATTTGGGGTTAGTTGACCCAATTATAATGTCATCAACATATACTTGAACAAGTAGAATGTGAGAATCTTTAATGAATCTAAATAGTGTTTTATCAACAGTTCCAATAATGAAATCATGGTCAAACCAAAACTTAGTCAAAGTATCATACCAAGCTCTTTGAGCTTGTTTCAATCCATATAAAACTTTGTCAAGTTTAAAAATATGATTTGGTAAAGTATGATCAAGAAAACCAGGGGATTGTTCAACATAAACATCTTCATTTAGTTTACCATTTAAAAATGCACTTTTCACATCCATTTGAAAAACTTTAAAATTCTTAAATGATGCATAAGCTAAGAAGATTCTGATTGCCTCAAGTCTAGCTACAGGTTCAAATGACTCATCAAAGTCAATTACTTCCTCCTGTTTCTATCCTTGGGCAACCAACCATGCTTTGTTTCTAATAACTAAACCATTTTCACTAAGCTTTCCAATGACCGGTTGATTAGTCAATATTGGAGTTAGATGCCACACTTTATTTCTCACAAATTGGTTTAACTCCTCCTGCATAGCATTGATCCAATCTGGATGAAGTACTTCTTCAGCAATGTTCTTGGGTTCAATTTGAGAAATAAAGGCGAAGTTGGTCATTTCATCCATTAATTGACGTCTTATCCTACGAGTAGAGTTAGTATTACCGATTATCAATTGTAGTGGATGATTCTTGTTCCATCTGAAGTTGGGTCCTAAAGGATTAGTCAACTGACCAGATGGCTCAGCGACGTCAGAACTCTCAACATCTTGTTGCACAGGAGTTTGAACGTCTGGTTGGTTCTCAACCGGATCAGCCATAGGATCAGACAATGGAATCCGTTTAGCCAGACCTTCATCCTCACACACAGACTCAAGACTTGTCGCTTCTAATCCTTACCCATGGTTTTAGACTTCTTGTTGTCATCAAAGGTGATCTTAGGACCTGAGCAGTCTGTTATATATGTTAGAAGCCGTTTGTTTCCTGTCATATGTCTGGAACAACCGTTGTCCAGATATCAAACAAAATCCTCTAGGCAATTACTCAGTTGTACCAACACAAAACAATATTTACAATCGTTTGGTACCCACATTCACTTGGGTACTCGGTCAATCAGTCCCTTAGGAATCCATATTTGAGTTATTTTGATGGATTTCCCATTTTGTTTTGTGATTAATGCGTATGATTTAGACTTAACAGACGTCTTCCTACTAAGCACTGATCCCTTAGCTTTAGAGGATGATTTTCTTTTAAAACTCCTTGACTTCTTGTCAGGTTTTAGATTGCCAGACTTGTTGGCCGCTTCTAACTTAATTTTCAGCCTACTAACAATCGGCGGAACATAAGTTATTTAATCATTTAAGGCTATCTCCTCACGGAGTGGATCAGTTTCAATATTAGTTCAACTCCCTTTGAAAAAACTTATTGGCTTAAGTTTGTCATTTGTTGAGTTTAACTTTTTACAAGATTGGTCTGGGTCATTGCTATCAAATCCTAAACCGGATTTGGATCCAGCAGGTTTTAACAGACTAATCTAATATTTGACAGCTTCTCCAGACAAATTTTAGTATCTTATATACATAATTATATCTAAAAAAAAGGAAAAAGAGGAACAGTATGTGACAAGAATTCAAAATTCTCTTCCCCTATTGCAAACTTTAAATTAGTTGATTGTTATGGGACACCATGTAGCATCATTTGATGTTGAAGGAGCAATATAGGTCATCCATTCATTTTCTTGCATTCTTGTGGAAACTCCTAATTTAGGCATATTTGGCCCTGAGTGTTTTTGAAAAAAAAAATTATAAATTTTGTTTAGAAAACTTTAATGTATTTTTTTATATATAAATTCTCTATTTATCTATTATTATTATTATTATTTTAATAAAAAAATGTGATCCCGTGGTATTTGGTTTGTTAAGAATATGTATATGACAATTATAATTCAACTAGGTTTAAAATCCGAATTATCATGTTAAACAATTTTCCTCATTTAAATTCTGCTATGAATACTGATAATAAAATATTTTTTCTTTAATTTTTATTAAATTTAAATTTTTAATATAGATAAAATTTTAATAATTAAACCAATTAAAAATTAAATAATATACTTTTTTATAAATCAAAATTTCTTTTAAACATAAAAAAAAATCAAACAAGATCTTAATATTATTATTATTATTATTATTATTATTATTATTATCTCATTGAAAGGTTGCATCATTTGGAAAATAAATAATTAATATCTCTTTAGGTTGTGGATGACATTATTATGGACTCCACTTCCGGTTCGATTAGCTTTATGTCCATTTTCATATGTACTTATCCTAATTCCTAATACAATAATTTCAACAATTGTGCCATCATTTTCATTTCATTACTTAAGGCCAATGATATGGATGAGGAGGATAAGTACAAACTAGCTACCTACCTACCTCTATGCAATTAATTAATTCTTCAAATATACAAACATGTGACACCAAACATGTCTTTGCAGATGATTTTAATATTCTAACATGGAATAAAAATATGATTTATGAGCCGAAAGTGATATTTATTTAGCAGATAGAATATGGATTTGCTATCTCTATTTGAGTCCAATGTTTCTTTTACTCTATTTAATACAAATATTAACACAAACAATGGAATACATTTTTTTTTGTGAAGTTTATGTTGATAATTAATCCAAATTAAAAATGATATATATATATAACATCTGTCATGCTTATCTTCACAACTAATAATACAAATAATAATAGAGTTCAAAATGAGAGTCTTGTCCTCAAACTCAACCCACTCTCATAATTTTGTATTTTAGAAGTCAAAACATCACATCTTAAGTCATATGTTAGGATACAATAAATAGTTGGGTCTTTCCCACCCACATACCAAAATGACCATAAACTAAACAATCAAGCCTATCATCAATAATATGTTTTATATACTAGAGACAATGTAATGTAACTCAATGGTTAAAGTGTGTTTAATAATTGGAATGTCAATAATTTGTCCCTATTTGGTGCGTTTCAAAAAAAAATTACCGATAGAAAGATATGAAAATCTAGTAATATATCGTTGATACATGGGTCAAATAACCGAGAAATTGATGGACCATAGATCACACGAATATCTATCTAACTAATCTATATTTGTTATACAAGACAATTTCCACAAGATTTTAATAACAAGAAGCTTGTGCTTATCCATAAAAGTCCCTACAAGGAGAGTTCAATCAATTCATACAAAATGAAGTATTCTACTTCATATAAATTGGATTACTCACATGCTAAATGATGATTATGTAGTTGTGAATTAGTTTATTTGTGTTTGGTGATAATAATAATAAGTGTTAATGTGTTAGTGATATGTTTGAATAATAGTTAATAAGTTTTTGATAACTTATGATAAATCATGTCTTACTTGAATTGAACATGACCATTTTTTGATGAGTTTCTCAACTAAATGAGTTTTATCATTTAAAATAAATTGATTCCTTTTGTTAGTCCTAGACAATGAACTTTCATCAAGAAAAAACATCTGGGAGACTAGGACAATACTTTTGATTGCACAAGAGGTATATAACAGATTCCAAAAAAGGGTTACAAGGAGATTCTATTATTGTGCAATAAAACTTAATTAGAGTAAAGACTAGAATAAAGTAATCATTATTCCTATTGTCCAAGTCACATGGGCATTCAATTATTTTGTAGTAGTGAAAGATTGTTCAAAATGGCTCACTTCATCAGTTTGGGAAATTCATTTTCAGCCAGGGCAATGGTTCAAGTGTGACCATTGTTAGTGATTGAGATCTGTCAGTGCCTTTCGAAAAGAATTGTGTAAATTGTAAGCAATCGAACATACTATGTACCACCCTCAAACTGATGGACAAATCGATCAGGTCAAAAACCTTAATCCTGGGTTAAGTGTCTTCTCTGTATGATAGTACAACTCTATGTATCACTCAACTGCATTAACCTTACCATGTGACGTAGTTTGTGGTCAAGCCACAATCAGTGAGATTTTTGAGTTCAAACCCATCAAACTACTTCGTTTTCATTTGCAACAAGCTCAAACATATGATGAAGCAACAGGAAGATTAAGAAAAGGTTTGATTGTGAGTATAAAGTTAATGATCGAGTTTTATGTGAAAGTGCAGCCATACTGGCTTCTATCTGTAAGAGAAAAACCTCACAAACTCAATCATAAGTTTCACTAGCATGTGATTGATCGAGTGCGAAAAGTGGCTTACAAACTCAAAATTCATTTAGTGGAAAAGATGACCAATGAAATACATATTTCTCAGCTGAAAAAGAAAATTCTCCCCTCAACTACAACAGGAATTAAAACATGGAAAGGATATATAATGTCAATATGGGTCAGTACTTATCTGGAGACTGAGTTTATTACTTTGTTCTATTTTTGTGAGCACCAACTTCCTTTTCATCTTATGTCAAAGGGAGGCTAATATTACAATATAGGGTTAGTTAATCTAACCCTACCCTAGATTAAGCTAACATGGCTATAGCCTATTCAACAGGAATAAAATTAGCTGAAGTACAACATTTACAAGGAACAGTTAGTTCATTTGAAGCATTTAGTAGATAAATTGTGGTTATGTGACGGGATTCAATCCGTGACAGTTAAGAGAATTATAAGAAGGCAGATTATAAACAGTAACAGACTTTAACACAATGGTGTCCATAAATGGATACAAAACTTTAACAGATAATTCATTAGTTTACAGGAATCAGGATGTATTATCCAAGCTTTTATCCTTATTGAGATTACTAAACCAAAGATGAATATCTCATCCTAGTCCAATCATGTATCCTATATGGATATTGCACCCATGGATACACTGATAAAAAAAACCCAAAACAACCAAAAATAAAAATTGTATAACTACAACAAAACTATTAGCCACAAAACGAACCTCAGCCTCCAGGGAATTATAACAAATCGAGTTTGCACAAAATGAACATAAAATTCCTTGCTACTTATCAAAGAGGAAGGCCGACTCGATCAAGTCTGGGCAATTCCATTGGCTCCTGTAGAGCAGGATTAATTGGAAAGAGCTCACATTGAGCATATTGTGCCATCAATTGATCCAACAGCACCAGAGCCACAACTGCTTCAACCATAGGTACAGCTGCCCATATTCAACAGTAAACAATTACTACTAGTCTACTACTAATCAAATATTATTCAATCTCCAAAATTAAATTAAGAAAAAATAAATGTTTTCATTGAATTTCTTTAAATTATTTCACTTGTCTAAATATTTTAATTACTAGTCTACTAGATCAATTTGACCACAGCATATATCATCTTAATCCTTTTCAAACGATCTCAAAACAAACCACCATAACTCCAAATTTTGATAATTTAATGTCAGATTTCCAAATAACCATATTTGATTAGCTAAAAATGGGTTAATATTGTGTGGACTATTGTGGAATGTGTTTTTATTTTTCTTTTTTTTCAAACTAAACTTAAAATGATTTCAGCATAAATAACAGTCTGATGTTTATCAAAAAAATTATTATTCAAATATACAAATTTTAAAAGCCAGCGACCATCACGCGGTTTAAAACTAGTTTGATAAAAGCTCCATCTACAAGGAAAATCATCCAACTGATGCCCATTTGCTTTAAACATTTTTAGTAATCATATAACATCCATACTGACCAGGTTGCAACTTACATCTCTCTTGAGTTTTTTGTGTTCCATTTTAAGAATTTCAAACTGGCAACAAAGTCCAATTTCAATCAACCATTATAATATCTTCTAATGCTACATCCTTGTGAACACTATAATGTTAATTGTGGAAAGGATGGGATAGAAGGAACTGTCAATGCTTAAAACATTACCCAATGTCTAATTGTTGTTTTATCATCTCATTTGATACTTAAAATGCAATTTAAGTATGTACCGAATTCCCTTTTCGACTATACAGGAGAAATTATCTGATTAAAATTGAGTGAAGAGAAAGTGTTGAAGACAAACCTCGTGGGACAACACAAGGATCATGGCGGCCACGAGCAATGAGTTCTGTTTCTAGCTTCTCTCTTGTAACAGTTTGTTGTTTCCTCTGTTCAAGCATTAAAGAAACATAAAGAATGTAAAGGCATACTACACAAGCATCGAGCCCCAAAATTTATACTAGATACAAAGCTTCAGATGAAATCCAGAAATGTCGAATTCAATTGATGTTCTCAGTTTACTAAATAAAAAATAAATGAGATATATTGGTTTTCAGAGGTTTAATCAGCAATTGAAAATTATAAATTACTAATGCAAATGGAAATAGATGAGAACTTACTGAAATAGTTGAAGTTGGCTTGAAACCTATTCTCATGTTTATTATTTCTCCATTCGATATCCCACCCTGCATCATTATTGTGTCTGTCTGAGAATGACAATCATAAACAATTTTAAGAATCCAATGATTGTTAATGAATATACCTGAATTCCTCCAGATCGGTTTGTTCTAGTCCTGATTCGCCCATGCTCATCTGTAAAGAACTCGTCATTGTGCTCACTACCAGTCATTAATGTACCTAAATGTAATTGGAATATATCAACGCGACAGGCATTAGAGAACTTTGATTACAACACAGGCATTCGATGAGCCTGTTTGGAATGTGATATTTTGTGACAATCTTTGTCACATGATCCATTGGATTATATCCAAAACTAAAATTGAAAAGGGAGTTTTTTTGTTTGGTATAAGATTGTATTTTGGATCCACAAATTATTTTATAGATGATGGATTGATCCAGATTATAGTCTGATTTTTGGCTTCATTTATGGATCATGATCCACATTATTCTTCAAGATCATTTTGATTTTGGAAAAGATTACAAATATAGACACCAAGTCAAGGAAGAGAACATTGAAAAAATGGAAAGAGAATGAAGATACCAGCAAATCCACTCCCAAACTCAAAGCCCTTAGTTGCAGGTAATGACAAAGCAGCCTTGGCAAGCTCAGCTTCAAGTTTATCAAAGACTGGTAATCCAAGCCCCTAAAACACCAACAAAAACAGACAGATATATCTTATAGCTATCTAACTTCATATAACCTAAAATAGAAGAGCTTAATGTCATCAAACTGTAAATCTCTCAGAAGGTTCGATAATCCCAACAAAACATCAGCAGCAGCCCAAAATAAATCAACAAGGGAAAAGGTACGACAAACAAACAAAACAAACATGGATGACCTACACGAGGGACATTTCTTGCAATGCATGTGACCACACCACCGACAGAATCCCCTCTTACTCGGACAGCATCAATGGCAGCAATCATCTTCTCTGCATATTCAGGGTCTGGGCACCGAACAATGTTACTTTCTATCTGGAGAATGACATGAAGAAGACCAGCTCCAAATATTAGACATTATATTATGAATTATAATAATATCTTATAATAAAATATTAATATGATTGAGAATAATTAGATTTGATTATAATATTGTTACCTTATGTTGAGTATTGTATCATATTAGTAAACACTATCTATTATATAATAAAAACATTCTTAGTAATAAAACTTAGTTTTTATACACTACATATAGCTGGAGAATGACATCACGAGAATTAAAATATACTACACCATAAGTTGAAGAAAGTAAACACTTCCTTGATGTCATGCAACCTGATCATATGACTATTGATACATGGCTCATGACTTCACATGAACATTGATCTTTTACTATATATAGCTTTCACATGCTTTTATTAGGAACATGTAAACTAGTTACAAATTGAAGTACTTGCATGTGCAGGAAACCAACTTGCAATAAAGCAATTCGATAACATGGCGCCAAAATAGCCACATCCATTCTGCCGGGCTATAGTTCGCTGAAATCATTACCTGATCAAGGGTTAGAGAATCATGGTCAACCAAACCCTCTGGAAGTGTAACCTTGTGCACTTGAGAAACGTAAGCAAAGACCTGAGATATTACAAAAACTAGGTTATGAATAATTCAACCCAGATTGATATGATTAGTGTGTGATTTCATTCAGAAGCATATGACTCTGATGCAGCCTCAGCAAAGAGGATAGAATGATGTTCTCAATTCTTGCAAGATAAACTTAACATGTGCTATATATAGAATGAGTATATATTTTTTCATTTGTTTTTGAGACCAGGTCTTATTTCTCTGGAAGAGCTAACACAACATCCCACCATCATAACCTCCTACTTCAATCATGGTGCTTTCAAACCTTTTACCGATTCTAACTGCCACTTATTCTATATGGCCAACATATTCTATATGGCCAACATATACTATATGGCCAACATATACGTCCTAGCAGAGTGAGGAAAACACCATAACTATCATTTATTCTTTATGGTGAACATATCCTCAGAAACCCAATATTCAACAATGTTATATGATCTTTAACCACCTTTGACAGTCATTTTACTGCATTATTTCTTCTAAGACTAGTCATGGACTCTCAGAACTCTAATAGTTCATTGGTTTTATCATCCTAGTGAAGCAAGGGTCTTCTAAACAACAGTGATGCTCTTACACCAGATAAGCAAACACCATAGAAACTACCAAAAAGAAAAATCAGAATTAGCAGTTTGATCAACCCACTCAAAGTTGGACACATAAATACAGATTATCAACATGATAATTTAGATGGACCATGTATATGCAACATAGGTCTAGTTATACTTCTTAACTATCACATCAAGAGTTCTGCAATTTGAGAGGGGAGATTTTAAACAGAATAAATCAAATACAGACCTCTGTTCCTGAAAATTCCTTAAGAATTTTCTTTGCAAGAGCTCCTGCAGCTACTCTCCCAATGGTTTCTCTAGCAGAAGAACGACCACCACCCTACATTTTGAACAGACAAAACAGGTAAAGAAAAATATAAAGCACAATTATTCCACTGTACTTCAATGACATCTTGTGCTGCTATAAAGAAAATGTACCTGCACGGCTCTCACACCATACTTAAAGTCATAGGTAGCATCCGCATGAGAAGGGCGATAGGCCAATGACATTTCATTATAATCCTGAAAATAGTTCAAAAGATCACCAAATAACCAAGAGCAGGTCAAAATTTTCAATTGAGTTTTAAGCTTTTAGCCACCACCACATCATAAACCAAATATAAGAACATGGAATAAAGTATTGGATACTCACAGTTCCTCTTTGATCTGTATTGGGTACCATAATCATGATTGGAGCACCAGTAGTCAGACCTAAAATTAAACACACAATGAATGATAAGATTAACCTTAACAAAATCGATGTCAGCATGAAACTAAAATCCAAAAAAAATAGGATAAACATGTAACTTGACAAATAAATATCTCTAACCTTCAGCAACACCAGAATAAATACGGCAAGTATCACTTTCTTTTCTAGGAGTAGTAATGCGGCTCTGGCCTGGCCTCCTGAGTAGAATAAAGAGTGATGATATGCATATTGAGAAAATGGAAAACATAGTAGAAAATGTAGAATTGATGGTTGTTGTTGTACCTTCTGTCAAGCTCTACTTGCATATCAGCTTCTTTGAGAGGAATCCTTGGTGGACAACCATCAATGACACAACCAACTCCTCCACCATGAGACTCTCCATATGTAGTGACACGAAAGTAATTTCCAAATGTACTCCCAATAGCCTTTATTTCTAATCACGAATCCAAAGCAAAGCTATCAGTTTAAATTCAAGTGATTCTGTGATAAATAGAACAAAACGGAGGGGAATTTAACAAAAGAAAAGTCATGAGAACTCACCAAATCTTCTAATTTGTTGTTTGCGTGGAGAGAATTGGACATTCGAAGAAGACGAAAGCCTCGGGAGATCGGATTGCTGGAGAGATCTGAGGTCGGATGATTGAGCTGCGAGAAAATGCTTGATGGAGATAGACGAGGCCATTGTTGCTCAGTCGGATGAAACCTCCAATCGATTATATGTCAACAACCCTTTTCTTTCTTTCTCTTCTCTCTCTCTGTGTAAGAATATATATATATATTAGAGAGAGAGAGTTAAGAGTAGTTGGGTTTAGAAGACGAGAGGCTACAGATGAGAAAGGTTGGTGGGTATGGACTTCATGGGGGTTGGTAGTACAGTGCTGTGATCGTCTGTGTGCTATTCCATGGTGGGTGGGTGGCTGATAACAGCGTCAACTCAACTGGAAGAAGAAGAAGATGAAGGTGGAGTTGTCATAATGGGCCGGCCAGATCTAACTATAACCATTCTCAAGGCTTAACGGGACGAGGAGCCTATTTCTAATCATAAAAATCTAAATTCCATATGGGCCTAAAATAATAATAATAATAACATATGTGTGCTCTTATTATATTATGTTAAAATAATAAACTTAAAAATATAGTAAAATATTAAAAATAAATAAATATATTTATAGAGTAATAATAGGATGGTCGCGGAAATTCCGCAAATAAAGGTTATTATTTAACTAATTAATTTATTTTCTCATAAATAAATTAAATTTTTATCTTTTTTTTTCTTCCTCTTTCTCTAATCTCTTCTTCCAAACAAAATAACTCAAAAATTAAAAATAAATTTTCAAAATAAATATCATAACTCAAAAATTAAAAATAATTTCTCCTCCCTTTCATTAATTAATTTTTTTCTCTACTATTAAAATTAATTTATTTACTAAATTCTATATGACTAATTAATTTATTCTAATTAATTTATTTTTTTATTAATTAATAATAAAATTATTCATAATATAATATAATATTAATAAAATAAGAAAAATAAAATATGATAAATAAATTAAATTATTATTATGTTTCAAATGAAACAAAAAAGGTCATTCATATCTACCATCATCAATTAAAAAATATACAAATAAGTGAATTATGAGATAAATTATTTGAAGAAAATATACTATATTATTATTATTTAAAAGTAATATTATTCTTAATAAAATAGTAACTCTATAACTCCAAAAATAAAATAAATTAAATATTTTTTCGAGTCTCTAACATATATTTTCTCATAAATTTTCTCACAATTGTTTCAACCATAGATTGTTTTCTCTTTGTGGGTGGACATCCTCGAGCTTCGTAACTTTAATAGAGAGTGTTTTTTTTTTGTACCGGATTGAGATACTTCTTTTAACTTTTCATCATTTTGAGGTATTAGCGATAAATTACAATTATTTTCGGTCATTGAATGTTCAAGATTAATATCAATTAGTTTACCTTTCACGTCTTTCAAAACATCAATCAATAGAGAACAACATTCGTCAGATTTTTCTCCAAGTTGTTGAACTTCATTTATCAATGTAGTGAGAGTTTTGTGTCGATGTCTTTCCTCAACAGAACTATGATCATCATAATACATTTTACAAGCTGCCATGTGTAATCAAAATCTTTTAAAATAATTTTTTATTTTAAAACGATGCTGGAACGCAAACCAATGTTGAAATCGTAGAACCTCGAGCCACTATGGGCTTGTATACGCACGCCTGCCTATTGCGAGATTCCTAAGGGTTACAAACAGGAATCCTCTTTGAGACATGCGAGCTTGGTCTCAAATAACAATGAGACCAAATAAAGTTTTTATGAGTAACATGCCAAAAAGATCAAAATGTTCTCCTCCTAGAGCCATGACTACATCCAAAATGCGAGGTGATGGTAGACAACCCTCATTGGGGCGTAATAAAAAGTGTGACAAGATAATGACCAGCATCTTATGGTGTATACAGATGTCATCGTTTTTGGTAGAATGACGTTTGAGATGACCATGCCATAAATACATGATGATACCTCCATCTTGCACTAGAAAATGGGATATGTACAATCAAAGCCATAGAAGGACCTGAGGAATGTCAAAGATGATATAGCCATCTCTGTAGGGGAATAAAAAAAGAATAGCCTGAGTATGAGGTTGAAAGATTACCCTAAACTCCTCAAAGGTAGGAGTGATGCGGTCACGGCCAATGAGAAAGGTGCAGGTGTCGGCACACCACTTCCTCTGCATGTGAGCCATCAAATGTGAATTGACATGGACATGGGCCAAAGAAAAGATGTCATTTGGGCCATAATACTCAAAATACTTTCGGATTAACTTGTAGAAGTTGACATAAATGGAAAAAATATTAGGACTTACATATCATGAATTTCATGAATTTTAAAAGAGAAATTCAAAAAGAGAAATTCAGTTAGATTTTGTGAAATTTTTAGAGCTTGGACTCTACACTCATGAGTGTTTATTTCCTC
The DNA here is from genome assembly GCF_907164915.1 of Impatiens glandulifera. Lineage (NCBI taxonomy): Eukaryota > Viridiplantae > Streptophyta > Magnoliopsida > Ericales > Balsaminaceae > Impatiens > Impatiens glandulifera. Next base: position 36,615,076 of record NC_061863.1, on the reverse strand, counting down.
TAACCAATGCATGCACGTGTATAAGGATAAACATATATTGGCTTACAACATAAATTGTTGTAATAAAGAAGTATAGCCTAAAGAGTCAAGCATACAGCATCACCTTCGTTAGTGGATGTACGAGCGTTTTTCAATACATCGTAGACATTTGATCTTGGAGATGTATGATAACGTTGATGGAATGTACTATGCACACGTTCTTGACAAGTTAAAGGCGATGAGTCTTGTCGAGTTGAACTGAAAAACAAACAATTAAGCAAATGTGAACACATGGTTCACATTGTTCTCAGGTTTTGCATCCTCATGTAAGGCTCTTGTGAGATATGAAGTGTAACATTCTTCATGTTTTATAGTTTGGCCAACTATTTATTTTGAATTAAACATATTTTACTTCCTTAATAGAGTCGCTAGTTTTATGTGTGTGTTTTTTACGGTTCAATACAAATCTTTTACGAAAAACACGTTTCCTTTTGATCCATTTTATTTTGGAAGGCCCCTTCTTTAAGGGCGGTTCGCATGACAGAAGTTATCAAAATCCCATGCATTACATATCTGCTCGAATTCCGCCTCAGAGGGATTGCAATGAGGGATTTTGGAGGGTAGGTTCGACCCATGTACTCTTTTTAAAAAACAAATATAAAGTTTTACGTGTATTCTCAAGTTATGTTAGAGAACCCCTTCGCTTATCATCCTCTCAAATCTCGTAAAAATAGACGAGAAAATCACTCTCTTAGGAGTTGAGGAAATGAAAATATAGTTCTCTAGCTTATGCCTTTTAAAATTGACCCGTACATGTTTTAAGTCAATTGTGTGTCTAAACAAATTAATTTAATTAACTTCAAAATTCACCATCTAAATTTACTTTACAAAGAAACTAAGAATATAAAATCATACATTTCGTGTTAGAGGGTTCGGTGGTTGGTTACATGTTATGATTCGAATTAACCGATAATTAAACTTAAGCTTTACTTAGATTAACCCAAGCTAAAAATCCCTCAGTCGAGTGCGGTTTCTCGATTTTGGATGGTAGGTTCGACCCATGTACTCTTTTTAAAAAACAAATATAACGTTTTACGTGTATTCTCAAGTTATGTTAGAGAACTCCTTCGCTTATCATCCTCTCAAATCTCGTAAAATAGACGAGAAGATCACTCTCTTAGGAGTTGAGGAACTGAAAATATAGTTCTCTAGCTTATGCCTTTTAAAATTGACCCGTACATGTTTTAAGTCAATCGTGTGTCTAAACAAATTAATTTAATTAACTTCAAGATTCACCATCTAAATTTACTTTACAAAGAAACTAAGAATATAAAATCATACATTTCGTGTTAGAGGGTTCGGTGGTTGGTTAAATGTTATGATTCGAATTAACCGATAATTAAACTTAAGCTTTACTTAGATTAACCCAAGCTAAAAATCCCTCAGTCGAGTGCGGTTTCTCGGTTAGGTGCAGGGAGTGTTCGATTTTCTCGGTTAGAAATTTAACCCAAGAAAGACCTTCGGTTGTACGTCAAGAACATCAATCTGCATGTTTGATGATTTTGAGAGGGGCCTTTATCCTTCAATCCAATGGTATAGGGAGCTTTGCCTAGTCTCAATGATCATTTATAACATCATTCTTGATTCATCATTCGATCGGGATGATGTTCTAATTAGTTTGAACAATTTTCAAGCAAAATCTAGATTTCGATTTGTAGGGTTTAATAGGATATAAGGTGTTTGCATATAGCTTCCTTATACCTCATGGGATCAAATAGAACCAAAACAAGAACACTATGTCTGAGTTTTGATTGATTTCAGAATTGGGTTTTTCCGAATTTTCGAAAATCTTGATTTTTAAGCAAACATATTTAAAATCGATAATGATTGATCCGAAAATGATGTTAGGAAAGTTTTCAAACTATAATTCGAGAGCTAAAGCTTAAGAACAAAAACCGACTTTAAAATTAAATTCAAATATTTTTGATTTAGATTGATTTACTTGTTTAAGTTTAACAAAAAAGCTTAGAAATGACTTTAAGATTGTTTTCAGATTAAAATGTGAATACATGGACGTTTTGTTCCCATTTCGCTAGTGCTTCGTTGCGTCTGGGCGTTCCGTCAACGTATGGGCTATCGACGTAGAGGCGTGCGTTAGTTGATCCGTTGCTTCGCGAACACGCGTCTCTTTTGTTGCATTGAGCGACGCGGCTAACTAATGGGCGTTGGATAATATTCGATCGCTCATAAGATGGTTGTAGGGTCTACTGCACTAATTTCTTTTAATTCTAATTGTAACAAATCACAATCTTTTTCCAGCTTTAGGGTTTGTTTGAAATTGATTTTTCTTTCATCCATTTGGCTTTGTTTTCAACCTAAAAAATATTTTAAATATAAATAATATTATTTTGCCAATTTATTTTATTTTATTTTATTTTTATTTTTGAGGCTTTATAAATAAATAAATAGGGATAAAATAGATACAACATTTATTCTAAAATATTTATTTTAATTTTTTTTTACCTTTTGAAATTATTTGAGATAAAATTAATATAATATTTTTCTCAAATTATTTTATTTTTCTTGGCCTTTATTTTAATTAATTAGGATATAATTACTAAAATAATTATTCCAATTAATTGTTTAATCATTCTTTGGCCTTAATTTTATCTTGAATTTATTTATTCAAAATAATTATTTTAAAATTTATAAATTTGGTAGCTAAAATTTTAGTGCTTATAGACGTCCACTCCCATAAGGACGTAAATCATTCGATTATCCCGCGTAGCTAGTTTTTAGACCATAATAGTTTGAGATCAATATCCCGCGTTCATCAATCTGCATAATAAAGAAAACTCTTTGATTATCTCACATAGCTAGTATTCAGACCATTATAGCTTGAGATTAATACATTGTTTTCATTAGTCTAAAAGATGATGTGAACCTTGTGCAACGTTTCGTAATGTCTCGATATTCATGCTCGGATGAGACACTTGCGTCACTAGTCAACACCTTGTCTTGTTAAAAAAATCAATCATACCACGTTTCACGGATGAAGCGAAGCAAAAATCTTTCAAAACAAGGTAACAAACAAGCACCGGAATTGGGATATCATCGATCGTGTGATCGTCAGATTTTATTTATCCATCATTTTAATGTTTTTCTAAATAAATAAATAAACGAGTCTAGGTAAGTATTAAATTAGATTGATAGCAAATGTGGTGTCTACATTGTTAGACTTGGACATGCTTTTTTAAAAATTATGTCAAAATTTCCAAGCTTTGTCTAAGAGGGGGCATTTTATAGACACTCACATTTTACACCAAATTTATAATTAAAATTTTGGCTCATTTTAAAATAAACTGTTATAAATAAATCAAACAAACTAAAATAGACTTGAAATGAGTTTTATCTATTTGAACTAATTTCTTGTGTTTTAGTTTTTGCTTTGCATATTATAAGAAAAAAATCATTAGGATATGAGCACGTGAGAACATCGTCGAGATTAATCGTCGACCAAAGAGTGATTATTGGCAACGATTTGGAGACGCTATCAAGAATAATCACTGACTGAAGAGTGATTATTGGGTATTAAGTCATCTATTCGATCTCATGGTATCTATACAAGAATATCGTCGAGAATAATCATCGACTAAAGAATGATTATTAGGCATTGAGTCCTTTAGATCAAGCATCGATTTGGAGACATTGTAAAGAATAACCACCAGACAAAGAGTATTTGTTGGGCATCGATTCTTCCATGTGATTGTCATAACCAGTGGCGGACCTACAAGGGGGGCCTTGGGGGGGCCGGCCTCCCCCAACCTTAAGATAAATTATTTTTTATATATATATTTGACAAGTATCTCTTAGTCCAGTTGGTTTGGTAACTGAACTCTGAAGATGAGGTCAGGTGATCAAATCTTGGCCTCACCTTTAATTTATTTATTAATATTAATAAACAAGTTAAAATAGTTAGGCTAAAATCTATTAAATTAGATTTTCATATTTTTTTATATAGTTAATTTTTTATGAATTTGTTTTTAAACCCTGGCCTCACCTTTAATTTATTTTAACATATATTAAAATAATAATAGTGTTTTATATTTATTAATATTAATAAACAAGTTAAAATAGTTAGGCTAAAATCTATTAAATTAGATTTTCATATTTTTTTATATAGTTAATTTTTTATGAATTTATTTTTGTGTTGCATTTGATGAAAAATTTATTGGGAATTACAAGTGAGTTGTCACTTTGCCTACAAAGAGGAGAGCAAAATATAGTTCAAGCCATGTCATTGATTTCGAGTTCGAAAAATCAATTATAAAAATTTAGAGAAGATGGATGACATGATATTTTGGACCAAGTTAACAGTTTTTGTCAATTACATTCGATCTTAATATTTGATATGAATAAGCATATGATAATTGATAGCAATGATAGGCGGAGAAGAAAAGGGGAACTCATCACTAATCTTCATCATTATCGTGTGGAAATCTTTTGTCAGGTATAATAAAAATTATTTCTTATCTATTAATAGTTATTATTTATTAATAGTTATTATTTATTATTTAATGTTAGGTTGTTGACTTGATTATGCAATAAATGAATAATCGTTTTTCAGAATTTAATACAGAATTATTTGGCTGCATATCATGTCTTCCTCCCAGAAATTCATTCTCCCAATTTGATATTCGTAAACTCATTCGTCTTGCCAAACTTTATCCAAAAAATTTCACAGACAATGATTATTTATTTTTGGAACAACAAATTCGGGCTTACTTATTTAATTTACGGGATGATCCTCAATTTTCTTAAATTGAAGACTTGGGAATTCTTGCTCAAAAATTGATTGCAACAGAAAAACATATAGTATTTCCATTGGTTTATCGATTGATAGAGTTTGTTTTAATTTTATCAGTTGCAACTGCATCCGTTGAAAGAGTTTTTTTCTGCAATGAAGACCGTGAAGACTGATTTGCGTAATCGAATGGGAGATGAATAGATGAATGATAGTTTAGTTGTATATGTTGAGAAAGATATTTTCTCAACAATTGAAAATGAGCCAAATATTGTAATATTTTCAACAAATAGAATCTTGTAAAATAAATTTGTCTTCTTTTGAACCGACTCATGAACAAGAATAATTTAGTGACTGTGTTTATTAGTATTTTGTAATTGTGTTTGTTAATATTTTTATGTAATTATCGAGTAAAATTTTAATTAGAAAATGTATTTAATTGATCACCAAAAAATGTTACGTTACTATATATTTGGCCCCCCCGAGAAAACATTTCTGGGTCCGCCACTGGTCATAACACTGATTTAGGAACATCGTCAAGATTAATCATAAATTGAAGAGTGATTATTGGGCATTTGGAGACATCATCAAGAATAATCAACTAAGGAGTGATTATTCGGAATTGAGTCATCCATGTAATCAATCAATCATCGATTTAGATATGTTTTAAGGAATAATCCTCGACCGAGGAGTGATATTGGGTATTGAGTCCTTTAAATCATTCACCAACTAGGAAATGACAACAAGAATAGTCATCGAATGAGGAATGACTATTGGGCATCGAAGTATTCCGCAAGGAACTCGTCAAGTGCCGACATTGAACGTTTGTTAGGATTCGAGCGCTACAGACATTCGGATAAGATCAGGTGAACATCCGTTGAAATTCGAGTCCTCCAACGATCGCCTTGCGGGAGTCTAAATAGGAGTATCGTCAAGAATGGGTAGTATGGCCGAGTTTTATATTTCTATCTTTTCACATGTTCAAAAAATAAATAATTCCAAGAAAGATTATACATTTATATCAAATGTAGTGTTTATGTATTAGATTATGACATGTGTTCTCCTAAAACCATGTTTATGTATTAGATTATGACATGTGTTCTCCTAAAACCATGATTTTTAAGAGGACCATTCTATAGATACTCATTTTCTACACCTTAATCTTTAAGTATTAAATAATTTCAAGTCAAACTTGATTTTAGGAAAGATTTCTATACGGACTCATTGCACGGGATCATATAGTTTATAAATAAATAATTAAGAAACAAGTTTAGGTAAGATTATAAATTAGATTGATTACAAATGTGATGTTCTACAGTGTCAAACTTAGACATGTGTTTTCAAAAACTATGTCGTAATTTTCAAACTTTGTCTAAGAGGGGACATTTTATAGACACTCATATTTTACACCAAATTTATAATTAAATTTTAGATTCATTTTAAAATAACTATTATAAATAAATTAAACAAACTAAAATAGACTTGAAATGAGTTTTATCTATTTTAACTAATTTATTGTGTTTTGGTTTTTGCTTTGTAGATTGAGGAAAAAAAATCATGAGGATATAAGCACGTGAGACATAGCGTTGTCTTTTTTTACATGTAACCAGAGATGGATTCAAGAATTAGAGTTAGGGTGGCTTGAAAAAAAATAGGTGGGCTTGAAAAATAACAAAAAAAAATATGGATAAAACTATAGTGGATAAATGTAAGTTTTATCTTTTTTTTTCCTTAAATTATATTAAAGAAAATAGTGTATTAAATTAAAAAATATAAGAAATCTATATATATATAATGATGCTTAATTTTTAAAGTGTCCGGATTGCCGGGTCGAGAGCTGTGGTTAATTTGGATATATGTGAGAGTAAATGGATACTTGGGTCGGATTGTGCATTGACCCGCCTATAAACTTAAAAAGGTTAAAAATAAAATTAAAAATGCTATAGGTATGGTTCGAACTTGCAACCTAACAAAACAAGCACAACCTTTTAACCAACTAGGCTAATAACACTTTATATTTTAAATTCAACCAAAAATTTGATAAACGCGTAACATTTTAACAATATAATTTCAACTTTTTAACTAACTAATCTATATATATAATGATGCTTAATTTTTAAAGTGTCCGGATTACCGGGTCGAGAGTTGTGGTTAATTTGGATATATGTGAGAGTAAATGGATACTTGGGTCGGATTGTGGATTGACCGGCCCATAAATTTAAAACGATTAAAAATAAAATTAAAAATGTTATAGATATGGTTCGAACTTTCAACCTAACAAAATAAATACAACCTTTTAACCAATTAGGCTAATAACACTTTATATTTTAAATTCAACCAAAAATTATATAAACGCGTGACATTTTAACAATATAAGTTCAACTTTTTAACTAATATATATATATATATATATAATGTTGCTTAATTTTTAAAGTGTCCGGATTGCCGGGTCGAGAGCTGTGGTTAATTTGGATATATGTGAGAGTAAATGGATACTTGGGTCGGATTGTGGGTTGACCCGCCCATAAACTTAAAACGGTTAAAAATAAAATTAAAAATGCTATGGTTCGAACTTGCAACCTAACAAAACAAGTCCAACCTTTTAACCAATTAGGCTAATAACACTTTATATTTTAAATTCAACCCAAAATTTGATAAACGCGTGACATTTTAACAATATAAATTCAACTTTTTAACTAACTAATCTATATATATATATAATGATGCTTAATTTTTAAAGTGTCCGGATTGCCGGGTCGAGAGATGTGGTTAATTTGGATATATGTGAGAGTAAATGGATACTTGAGTCGGATTGTGGGTTGACCCGTCCATAAAAATTTTAGCGTAATATTTTTTTCACAGTTTTTTATATTATTACTCGTGCAAATGCACGGGATACATGCTAGTTAGGGTTAATATCACATTTGTACCGTAAAAAAATCGGTTGGGCTTCAACTCATTCGAGCCCCTATATAGATTTTCCCATACGTGTAACCAAGCTCTAGATCAAAAATAGAATCTCTAAAGCGGAGTTTGAACATGACTAAAAAATTTAAAACTAGTCTAAATCGACATTTTTAAATACACTTAGTCAAGCCTATCATTTTGGTTATTCGTCTCACTCGAGACTCGAGAGAAATGTGAGTCATGGAACACGATTATTGAATATCGAAAATCCTTTTTGAAAATTGTTGATTTTTTGCATTATATATTTTTTTTTTATGTTTTAGAAAATGTAGAAATTATCTCTTCTTTTTTTCATTCTCTCAACCTTGCATCTCTTTTTTCTTCTTTTTTTTAGATAGTTTATTATATGAAAAGTTGCTCTTATCTTTATCTTTGTAACTATAATATATATATTTTATAATTATATTTAGTAGAATTTATTTTATATTATATTGAAAAAAAATATACAAAATAATTTTTATTTAAAACTTAATATTCATAAACAATAAATATAATATATATATATATAATAATAATTTTTATTTAAAATTTAATATCCATAAACAATAAATATAAAATGTGATCGGATGATTCAAATTAATATTAAATTATTAAATACAAATTATTAATATGTTTATCAAAATTAAATTATTCTTTTAAAATTAATATATCCAAATAATAATTAATAAAAAAAAATTTACTAAAGACATCCACATCAAATGTGTGACTATTATGTCTAAAGACATCCAGCTTGTATTCGCAATGAGAGGGCCTAAAAACCTTATGTATTAACGATTACGTTAATAGTCTGGTTTTAGTCTTGTTTAATAGTCTGGTTTTAGTCTTGTTTCTTATCTAGTATAATGTATGAATTAGTTTTTCTCACTAGACTTCACTTAAAATATCCTGGTTTTGTTAGATGGAGATATTTTATATGCTATTATTTGGTATTGATGATTCCATATTAATCATGTATTGAAATTTTGAATAGTTATAATAATTTTATATTTTCATTTTAAAATATCAAATGTTGAATAGATATAAAAATTTAATATTTTTATTTTAAAAATAAATTTTAATTTGAATTCAAATTCAAAGAAAAATTAATTTTAGTTAAAGTTTTCAAGTCAAACTCGAATTTATAAATTTGTTCGAACTCGAACTAATAAATACTTAATCGAGTCAAGTTCATACTAAACTGATTTGATGTGACCCCAAAACATATCTGGAATAAAATTGTGTTTACAATTTAAAATATATATGAATAACTAATTAGTCTCTAAAAATTAAAAAACAAGTGCAAGATTTAACCTAATAAAATCACACAGAAAACAACATAGCAAACCACATATTTCTCTAAAGAACCAGGCACATGTTTCTCGAAAAATCCAGAAACCTTTCCTTTTTAATCAGCAAACAGGGTTTCAACATTCAAGCATATTCATCATCAATCAAACCTTACCCAAAATAGAAACAAGATTCAACCTCTAATTGTCTAACAAAAATTTTAGAGAGCCCATTTGTGCTTGCAGTTCTTAAATGATCATGAGTTTTGAAACCATACTACCCCTTTAAAAAAAAACAAGATTTTCACCACTTCATTCAACCTCTCATTATCTATGGAGAATAAAAGATATTTTCTTTTACTTGTTACTATTGCTTTAGGAAGCCAATATCGTAACAGAAGACTCTGCCTCTTCTGAAACCAATTTCAACTTCTTCTCAGCACCACCATCATTGGTTTCTTCTTCACTTGGATCATTGCTTTCTGATTCTATTTTGCTCTCATGCTGGAGGGATTCTATCACTCCCATCAACTCCCTATTAACCTACAAAGAAAAGTACAATTCATCATAAGTACAAATAATAAGTTTACTATACCAAGTTATTTGGTTAAATCAATAGCTATTTGTGCCAACCATCCACAGCAGAATTTTCAACCAAAAAGCAATAATAAATCCATCATTCTCCAAATAAAGCTTTGCAAATTAGAAACCGCAAGAGTTGTACAAACAGCTAGCTAAATCAGCTCTTAAATCCAATCCGAAATATCTTATCCAAATTAGTATTTCGGATTGGATTTTGAACTAATCACCCAATGCTCACCCCTAAAATAATAAGTAAAGTTTTTTCTGAAAAATATTTTTCAGGATTTCTTTCATCATATATATCCAAGGCATAATAATAAAGCAAACAATGTTTTCAGCACATGTTAAGACTGTTCTTACTTGAGGATTCTGAAGAAAGTCAGAAATGTCAATTGAGCAAGATGGGCATTTCATTATGGTCTTCTGTGCTCGCAAGTTACGCCTGCCATTACATGTCCTTTCTTTTATAAAAGCCTGACCAGTAAATGCACCCTCCAAGCAGGCCTTGCAGAAATTATGAGCACATGGAGTAGTGAGGGGAAAGCTCATCACTTTTTTGCAGATTAAGCAATTGAACTCTGCAAAAAAAGTATACAAGAAGATTTAGTCCAGACTAAACTTAAGAAAGAAAAAAAATAAGTGTGGTAACCATATATTGACACCAAAGTCAAGATTCATAGATAAATTGTTCGAGATTACTAGCGTCATCTAGTACAGAACATACCCTTGAGAAGACGTTCTCGTACAGTCATAGCCTGTGTTCGACGTTTAGTATTGGTTTTCACATATACACTTCCATCATTCCCTCTTCGTCTACTTTCTGGAGGAGGCTTCTTCCACATCCAGCAGCTTTTTTCTTCCTGCATATACCATTAACAAGGGAAATGAATCAGATCAGACGGCTTTTTTCTTAAAACTTGTAGAATGTATAGGGATTTAACATTTTTTTCTTTTGGTTGTAAGTGTGAAAGTGCGTCACTTTTTAATTGCACATTGTCAATTGCAAATGCTGATTGTCTACTTTTGAGGAATAGTCTTCTAGAGTAGGTACCATAGCCAAAAATGGTTTGGTTGGTACTACCCATCACTCAATGCTTCAACACATGAAAATATTTCCGGAATATTACAGTAAATTTAACATGAAGAATTGTCAATCCAAGCATAAGCCTTTGAACAATATAAAGATATTATGTTTCCTGATGTGCAAAGGAGGGGAAACTCACATCATAGTCCCAAGAAGGTGATTCCTTTCGTTCAGTAACATCAGTTGCTTTCTTCAGCTCTTTAATTTCTGGCAAGGACCTTGGGCGATCCCCATGTTCATCACTGAGGATCAAAATGCCACCATTAAAAACATTGATAGACTATTTAGCATTTCATTAAAATATTTTCGTTTTCGATAAAAAAAATACGAAGAAAAGACATTGACTGAAGGGATATGGAAAGGAGCATACCTTGTCCATGGGGCAGGAACATTGTCACATCGAACAAAAAGGTATCTGCAGACCTTGAATCCCTGTTGCAACGAATGGTAAGTTCAGCAACAACAGACCCATATTTTCACCTTTCTGCCACTGAATTTGAAATTAAATTTCTTACATGGACTCCAATTTTGCGCCAGCATTTTTCAATCCTGTAAACACCATCATATCTTACACCTGTTTCAGGGGCATAGAAGGAACGTTTCTCTTTGTGAGACCTGCAAAAGTGTAATCATGCATCAGCATAACCTAGCATAGCTAATCAACACAAGATGCACAGTTCGGTCAACAGCATAATTAGTCAGATGAAACCAAGAACATTAACAAATTATAACTCTTTGAGATAAGCAGAACAATGACCAGGCATGGCATTCAATTTACCATTATATCAAACAAATGCATTAATACTGCAAGGAAAAAAATATCATAAATCACATCCAAGAATATGAAGAAACATGGCATTACATGAGAAACTCACCTCACAACTCGAACGGGATAACCTTTTTTACAACTAATTCGTAATGCCTCATTAAGTTTCTCAAATTTCTGATCAGATGACTGAATCTTATTTGTACGTTTGTTGCCAGTGAGGTCCCTTCCACCACTGTCCAAAACAGATCAAAAGATAAAAACAATTTAGGAGTTAAAATCAGTTGTAATATCAATATGAAGAAATCCTGACAGTCAAGGCAGAAATATAAGTGTATTCAAGAATGATTATTTTATTGAAGGACTGTATCATTCAAAACCATTCAACTATTGTCAAAAGTATTTTCAAAACTAAGCACAAATTAGATCGATATCCCCATATGACTTTATGATTACCATACATATAAAGACATCACAATAAATGTTCCCATGATCATACCTTCCAGTGTAGAGGAACCACTCGCCATGGTCCTCGTCATCTACATAACCTCCAGAAAGTGCCACTGACTGAGAGCCACAATCTGCCTGCCCGGCAATTCCAGCAATATGAGGAAGGTGAGCTCCCCATTGTCTGCATTCCATTCGGTCCTCCCATGTTTCACCAACCAAGATACCTTGATTCCTGTCTGGATCATTTTCTGCTAATATTGGCCCAAAATAATCAGGTGGAACTGTCACAAAAATCTTTCCACTACAAGCATTGGCTTTTCCAGCCTTCTTTGCACGTTCAGTGGTATAAGCTTTCTCAGGTCGGTTTTGGTTGTGGACAAAATGGTATAGTTTTTTTTCACCAACTCCAGGGGCATTTGTTGAAACTTTGGCCATTCGAATAGTTACAGCGAGAACTGAGTTTATTCGAGGATTAGTTACCATTTTGGGTGGAATTTCACTACGACAATTTGCACAACTACGCTTTCCTAGCCCAACCCATTTCTGAAAGCACTTCAGGCAAAAATTATGACCACATGGAGTCTGAAAAACCATAGAAATGATGTCAATTAGATAGCTGCAAAATCCTTTGGTTCCTTTATCAATCAAATTACTACTATAAAAATGTGTGGTGGACTTGCGTCTTTAGCAGAAAATGAAGAAATCATGTAATTAGCACATAGATTCTTATGAATATTTGTTGTTCTTTTACCAATAGGAACATACTTTTGAAAAGAGTTTGTTAATAAGAACAATACTATGCAATGTGGAGCAAAAAAAAGATGAATTATACAACTACGCATCAACAAAGGATAAGGTCCAAGATATAATGGATGTAGATGGTTAAAATCATGGAACTGATGTAACTGCATAAGAAGCAAAGTTTACAAATCAAGACCTCGCGCCACTAGTAATAGAATAGACAAATTAAACCAAGTCCTCCAAAGTTCACAATAGAAAGGCATAAAGTTAAATCAAAAGACCTGTACAGGCTTAAAGATCATGAATACATGCTGAATGAGCCCAATTTGGAAACAGTCTATTAAAAACAACTAGATGTACGTGTTGTGAATATATTAATTTAATAAATGAATACCAAGAGTTTCAATTTAACAAAATCATCCAGTGGTGTTTCCTAAAAAGGTCTATGTTACTATCTATTAAGCGTCAAATTACTTGATCTCAATAATAATCCAATGAAAATGGTTCCAGAATCTCAATATTCTCATAAAACATAGGGAAAATACTATTAAGGACGCTGAACTAATTATCTTAAAGCTTACAAGCACATACATACATGTCTTGGGAATGAAAAATGGTAAATGGTGAGCTTCATAAACAGGACGATGTGCTGCTCTCAGAAACACGGATGTGCAGTCTCTAGAATCTCAGCAACATACACAAATTTATCCCAAGTAAAATCTTAATCGACTAACGTTGAGGATGAAAATGAAAATGATTTGCTCTAAATTGAAATCGACTAGCAGATTGTGAGGGAGTGTGGAGAAAGTCATAACGTTTTAACAATATATCTACAGTTTCTAGTAATGAAATTGAGCATTGAAGGGAAGGAATGTACAGTGATTGGCCTTTCTGGAAGCTGCATGCAAATTGAGCAGTTTATTCGTCCATCAAGAAGATTGACAGAACTGTTGTCATCTCCATTTATCGTCTCATTATTGGATACGTTTTCCTCGGGTGGCGAAGATCCAAGGCCTCCGCTCATGACGTTTTGCCGTCTCTTAGCCTTTTCTTGATCTGTGAGTGACTGGTCCGACTCGATTGCTCGAATCGAAGCAATGAGGAGGTTTGAAGATGAGGATTCCGCTGTAGTGGCGAGGGGAATCTCATGATTGGCAGAAAGCGAGGAGCAATCAGGGCACTCCCACTCTACAGCGCCAGCTAGGGTTTCGAGAGGAATAGATAGACAAGTGGCGTGCCAGGGGCTGACACAGGTCTTGCAGCACAAAATCTCGGCTTCGGGTGGCTTGGTCTGGCAAACCATGCAGACGCCGTCGCCGTTGCAGGGAAGATTGCTTTGGTGTGCCATGGAAATGGAGCAGTAGGGTGAGAGATTCTTCCCGTTGTTGGAATAGTAGTAGTAAAAGGGGAAGACGAAGGGGTTCCCAAAAATTAAAATTGGCTCCCATATTTCTTTGGTGGGAAAATGAATAGTGCTAGGGTTCTCAAATTTTCAAATTGCCTCTTCTTTTTCTTTCTTAAAACATGTCAAAAATCAAATTCTTACCTTTTTAGAGAAAATAATATCTTCATCATTTCAATTTTATGACATTTATTAAATATGCAAACCTAAGCCATTATTATTCTAAAACTTTAAGTTAGGTTAGATTTTAAACTACGATCGGTAAAGAATGCAATTAAATATGACTTTGTAAATATACCGAAATTAAAAAGAGATTTATAGTATCGTAAATTTTAAAAACTACTTCGATCCATATCTATGCTCTCTATGAACAAACTTGGTGGAAGGGTCGAATCAATCTCTGATTTTTTCGTCAATTTGTCGCTTATGGTTTGTCGTTTATGGCCGGAAAGAGAAACTACTATTTTTTTATATATAAATGTCATGACCCTAAGATCGGTTTGTTTGTAATTATTATCTTTTTACTAGAGAAAATGTTTATATTTTATTTTGTTGATAAAATAATAATAATAAATTAACATTAAATGATATTTTAAATAAAAAATATTAAGAAATATTAATCTAACAAGGATTATCCTTGAGCTAACTCTATTGAGGGTTTATAAAATATTTTTCTAATCTTTTTTCCAAAAAAGAATTTTTAATAATTTTAGATCATTGATGGATTTTAAACAGATTCAACAGATAAGTTATTGAAAAATCAAAAAATAAGTAAGAAAGTAAAAGTGGAGAATGTGTTGAAGGGTCGCGACTAGTTTGGTATGGAGGCAGGTGGTTATGCATCCATACGGCGAGTCAAATGACGGAGAAGGTTAGTTTTTCATCGATAGGAATGGAGAAGGTTGGTTTTTCGTCGCTAGGAATGAACGTAAGATTCGTTTGATCAATGGTCACCCGTAAGTGAGGTTCCCGTCATCTTCATATAGAAGGTGGCGGAGGATGTGGAGGGGTGTGTAGACTATTGGTGTTGGTCTTCATTCGGGTGTATGTGAAGCCCCAAAGGCCATCTCTAATAGTCGGGTTTGAGGAAGTGAGATTGGGGAGTTGGAGGGGTAAGGAGGTACGAGAAGTTTCAGAATATGGTGTTGATATTGGCAAGGTTGATTTGGATGTGTTAGTTGGGGCTAAAATTTGATATAAGTCGTAAGGCCGATGCAACGGTGGTAGCTCGAATGTGGGGTTTATTCCAATGTGCGAAGATGTTGGACATCATATTCTTGTGTGGTCGGTATTTCATCAAATGCTGATATTATAATGGTGGTAGGCGTGCAATTTGGAGTGAATTGTCCAAAATAATGAAGATAAGATCGAAATCATTTGAGTTCGCTAAGGTGGTGAAGCGGATATGAGCTGTGGCTATTACTAAGATAAATAATGGCAAACGAAGGAAAATCGATTTTGGGTTGGGTCATTTGAAATTGTTTGCAGGTTCTTGTCTTTGTCAGTTTGGGTGAGAAAACGACTTGGAACTAGCCCTTTGGGTGGTGAGTTTGTTCTAATTTAACTTGGGTGAAGTTGTGTTGCTCTTTGGATTAGATTCAACACTATTTTTATTATGTCGCATGCAAAGATTTTAGTCCATATGGTAAATGAATGAATTTGTCATCGTGACGTATTAATATTTGGAATAATGGAATGACTTTGTCCATTGATATTTAAGGTGGGTGAACATGCACACATAATTGAGTCTGTTAACGATGATAAGAGGTAAATGCCAATATTTTCCCAAACAAATTTCTTTGAGGGGAAATGGATCTAACACGTTCTCAAAATTTCAAATTGACTCTTTGTTTTTTTTGCTAAATTGTTTGATTGGTTCTCTTAAAACATGTGAAACCAAATTCATATGTTTAAGAGAAATTAATTTCATCACCTGGTCTCATTTAAATTTGATAATATATATGTCCAAACATAATATAAGATTATTAATAACATTGTGGTGGCTATTTTTTTTAGATTATCAAACGAGCATTGGTTATGACCAAATCAATGAAGATTCAAAAACATAAATTTCAAATTATAAAATTTTAAAATGTAATTAAACAAGACAAGGGGTGAATATACTAAATTTAGAAAGAGTTTATAACCTCATAAATTTAAAAAGAAAATAAGAATAAAACAAAAAAAAAAATAGAATGCAAAAAAACGTGTAAAGAATGGAATTTACTTGAAGTTGGGACATTAATCTCAATTGTTAAATGAATATCCAAAAAAGTTAGATTATTTGAAATTTAAGAGTAAGACTAAATATGTATAAAATCCAATAAATAAAAATAACACTAAGAATCCATCTAATCATTCACTTGTATTACAAGTTCTAGTATTACACAATACTATCTTCACCAGATCACACACAATACTAATTTGATAGAGATGTATTGAAGATTTAAGTTCAAGATAGGAAGGGAGAAAAGCGTAATTTTTGAAAGAAAGTTTACCAAATTATTTTGATAAGATATTGTATTTCAAATGCAAAAATGGTTAGTAGATATAGATAATCAGAGACATGCTATTCAGGAGAGCACAAATGGTGATTACCTACCCTCATTTGACATTGAGATCACTTCGATCCACGCCCTCTAGGATAAAGTTGACGGAAGGGCCGAATTGATCTCCAATTTTTTCGCCACTGCGTCGCTTATGGTCGGAAAGGGAATCTACCGCTTTTTTTTGATAAATGTCTTGACCCTATTATTCAGTTTGTTTTAATTTATTGTCTTTTTACTAGAGAAAGTTTATATTTTCTTTTGTTTATTTACATCAAACAAAATTAGTCTTTGTTAAATTAGGTCTCTTATGGGTTATTTAAAGTTAGTTTTAAATAATATCTTTGAATTATTAAAAATTAGTTATTTGAGTAAAATTATAAGTATAAATGTGTAATGAAAAGTAAATATAAAGTATTTTGATTTATAATTTAAATGATGTGGTTAAGTAGAAAACATTGCAATGAATGATGAGTTATATTTTTATATTAATCTAAAATATTATAAACGAAAATACTACCACCACAATACTTGGTAAATAAATTGGTAGGCCCTAAGTAACTATAGAAAGAATGAGAATCATGGACACGTACTCAAGAATTCTTGCTCCATTTTTCTTTATAACTAACATGTTATTGGATGTAACCTCTTTAGAGGAACATAAAGCAACCCCCGAATAAGAGAATGTCAAAGTGGTCAATAAATTCTATATCGAAATCCTCAAAGCAAATGAAAGACACAACGAACACGTGAACGAGAACCAAACCGATCCCGATCTCACCGAGCCTGAAATCGAGGCCCTCTTCCTACTAATTAGGTTCCGATCCCGATCCCAACGAGCCTGAAACCGAGGCCCTCTTCCTACTAATTAGGTTCGAAAAGCCCGATGTCGACGTGGATGATAACCCAAAGCATCTCGAAAACCATGAGCTCCGAAACCAAAGAAAGCCGCAACGTTGTCAAAGAAAGCACCTTAAGGGAAACAACTCATACGCTCAACTCTAAACTCAAGCCCAAAAAGAAAAAAGTGACAAGAGAAGCTAGCAAAGATGAAGAAGCCGAAACTCTATCCGAAAATATATCCCTAAAAGACCTAAGGGTGACAAGAAAGAAGGAAAGAAAGAACAAGGGTAAAGACAAGAGAGACGAGTCCGAGGAAATCAACCCCTAACGTCTTGTTTTAGTTGATTGATTGTTAGTTTCATTCTCTATTCATTTTTGTACTCTGATTTCATGTTTGTGTGCGTTTCTTAGGCCAACCGTGGAATCCTCATGGCCATCGTGTGTTGACTTTGAGAAAATTGTTGTAAACTCAATTTCAACTCTTATACTCTTTTACCATTTTCAGGTCTTTTAATTAATGGCGTAAGCCATTTCTAAAAAAATGCAAATATTTAGAAAAGTGAATACTTTAATATGGGAGTGAAAAAACAACCAAAAGACTTTCACACATTTGGTTGACAGTCATTAACAGATCTTTTATAGTCTCATTATCTTTTAAAATATGATAAAAAAAATTTTACTTACTATTTTGTCATGTCATAATGCAATTATTTTTAACAATGCACAAGGTCAAATTCTTAATGCAATGAAAAAAAGACTTTACATCATGACATTAAGATTATTTATAATGTGTAGTTTGATCATTTGGAGTTGTAGTTGTTAAATATGAAGTTATCAAATAAGCATTGGTTATGCAAAAACATTTAAGAATAAAAAATTTAACGTTATCATATTTCAAACCACAATTTTTGACATTTATTCTACAAAAGTTAATAATACATACTAGAAGACAGTTAGAAACAACATTGTAAATACACTGAAATCAAAAGAGATTTCATAGTCTCAAGAATGTTACAAAATAAGAATAAAGCAACAAATTGGGTTGCAAAAGATGTAAAGAAGGAAATTTACTTTGGAATTGGGTCATTTATCCTATAATTAGAAGTCCTAAAAATGTCATATTATCTAGAATGTAGATGCAAGACTAAGCATGACAAAACTTCAACAAATCAAAATCACACATCCAGAAGTAAACTCTATCAAATCATTCTAAAAAGTTACACAAAAAACTATTTTGGCTGAGGCATTTAGAAAGTAGTAGAATAGAAATAAAGAATCAAGATAGGAAAGGGAGAGAAACTTACCTCCACAAGATTGAAGGACTTGAGTTAAGAGAAGAACATTGAATATAATATTTCCAATGAACAAGATTTAGTAGATACATATAGTTAAAGACACATCATTGAATTCTTGCTTGATCTCTCAAATCTTTTTCTTTATTTCATCAATTAATTTCGAGTTGTTGCTTAAAGTTTTTGATTACATCTAGGTTGTTTCCGACAGGAAGGTCATTTTTGCAGTTTTAGTACAAGGCTTGAATATGACGAAAGTAAATTCCATCAAATCATTCTACAGGATTACACAAAATACTATTTGGATAAAAAAATCTAGAGAATATTTAAATAGAAATGAATAATCAAGATAGGAAATGGGAGAAGCATGCCTCCACGAGATTGAAAAAGTTATTGAAGTGAAAATTTAACAAACTATTTCAATAAAATATGATATTCTAAATGCACTAGGATAATAGATTCAGTTAATAAAGCCATGTTATTGAGAAGAGCATTAATAATGGAGGACATCTACCCTCATTTGACTATGAGATTTACTTCAATCCACGCTTTCTATGAACAAAGCTGGCTGAAGGGAAGAATGAATCTCTGATTTTTTTATCATTTCGCCGATAATGGTGGGAAAGGGGAGTTACCGCATTTTTTGGGATAAATTCTTGACCCGAAAATCAGTTTGTTTTTAACTTTGTTTTTTTAGAGAAAATGTTTATATTTATTTATGATAAAAAAATTAGTGTTGAATGATATAAGATTATTAATAAGATTGTGGTTGCTAAATTTGAAATTAGGACCAAAGCAATGAATTCAAAAACTTCAAGTAAGGTTAGATTTTAAACTACAATTCAAAAAACTGTATTTAAACACAAGATTGTAAATATACTGAAATTAGATAGAGAATTATAGTATTATGATTTAAAAAAAATTTAAAAATAAATAAAGAAACAAATTGAGTTCATAAAAAGTGTAAAAAAATAAATTTACCTTGAAATGGGGTCATTAATTTCAATCGAGAATGGGAAATCCTAAAAAGAATTTATTGTTTGAAATGTAAGACTAGGCATGAATCCAATCCAAATTGCATTATATTATCTAAAAGATTACACAAAATACTATTTGACAATGAGATTGACAGAAGAGTTGAATAGAACAGGAAATGAGAGAAGTTTACCTCCATGAGATGGGTTGAATTCAGAAAGGATTTTTTTTTAATTAAATATTGGTATTTCAAATAAATAAGGATTAGTGTATACATGCTGTTTTAAAATTTAACAATATCTCTCATTTCAATTTATTATTAAATTATTTGATAATTTAATTAAAAAGAAACCATTAATAAAGAAGAGAGAGAAATAATATGTTATAATTTATCTATTTAATCCATCTTAACTCATTGTCAACAAATTTTGACCCTACATTTATTTTGTGAATATAGTACAACTTAAATTAAGATATAATAATTTTATTTAAAAAAGAGTAATACTAATTGGTTGAGATTCTACAAAAAAAATTAATAATAATAAAAATAAAATAAATAATAATTGCCTTTTAGTATGAGTTCGAATCAAATTGCCCTAGACTTGGCTATTCTTCTTGTCCCCTTTATTTTTAAATAATTAGCTCTATTTATTTTGTTTTTTCTAGCTAAATAATTATTTGTTCTTTTATTCTTTACACACTTTTTTTTTTCTCATAAAATTATACATAAAATTTAATTCATTCCTATAGGAGTGAATAATGATGCTTCTTTGACCTTACTTAAATTTGGACATTATACTATTAAACAAAGTGTAAGATTATTATTAAGGTTAAGCATAATTTCAGTCTCAAATTAAAATTTAAGTTAAAAAATAGAACAAAATCCAAAATAAAAATTAGAAGCCTACAGAATGAAATAAAACACTCAACATTAAGTAACACTAGGCCATTTCTGAGAAACAAAATGCATTAATGAGGCGGGTGTTGGGAAAACACCTCTTTATAACAACTACAGAATAATTGTTATTTCCCTTTTTTTTATTTCACAATGAAATAATCAAGAGAATCAAATTAAATAGCAAAAAACCAAACTAAGTACACATAGACACATCAATTTTAGCATAGAAAGTTCAACAAGAATAAAACCACGGACCCGTATGCCTCTTAAAAACTCATTCACTAAATTAGTGAGTTACACCAAAATTTTCTCTAGCTCCTTAGAGGTTCACTATTACGAAGTCTTCACCCTTAATGGTGGATTACAAGAACAATGACAAAAAAAGATCTCACCGAAGTGTAATACTTAAACGAGTACTTGAGAGAAGTCTAAGCCAATAAGCTCATGTTAGATTAAGTTAAATAAAGAAAAAGGAGAAATGGTTAGATTAAGTTAAATAAAGAAAAAGGGAGAATTAATTAAAAGGGAATTAATTAATTAAGTTAAATTAAGAAAAACACTTTAATTGATTAAAATGAATTTAGGAAAATAAAACTAAGTTAAATCAACACGACATTATTTTGATGATATGTTATGAAATGAATAAAACTAAGTTATGCAATTGTTTAATGCGCAGGTACAACTCATGAGGCGCTGACAGCTGAGCTGACGTCAGCAGTAGCCTAAAGAAGCACCAGCAGCAGCCTGAAGAAGCGCTGTCAGCATCCTTACTTCAACAATAGTCTAAAGAAGCGCTAACAACAACCTTGCTTCAGTAACAGTCTGAAGAAGCGCTAGCAACAACTTAATGCTAACAACCATCTGAAGAAGCACCTTCTTATCAGTAGCGCTCGCTTTCAGCCGGCTGAACAGAACGTTGTCTGTTCAATAGTGAGTGATAAGATTGGGATCTCTGATAGAGTACTGGGGTCTAGCTAAAGGAGAACGCTTACACACTCACAACGGTTGGTACTAATCTGGTTAGAGATTAATACCGGTCTCAACACCACACAAGTTGTCACAAACTCTTGAACCGGGTTCAAGTGCGGAAGTAGTTTGTTTCAACTTGAAGAAACACACACGGATTGGATAATAAGGATGAATGGAAAGAAGAAGGATCAGTTGGAATAAAGAGTAATCGGTTCGGATGATAGAAAAGACCGGAATGGAGAAAACATACAGAACATAAGGATTTTATGGATGTTCGGAGATAAAACTCCTACGTCACCCCTTCTTCTCAAACCTTGAGAAGGATATTCACTAAGAATATTCAATCACACTTTACAATGCTTACGTCTAAGACTCGAGACTGATTTACTACTCGTTCTTGACCTCTCAATAATAGCACTCTATTGAACAGAAAACTTCTATCAACTTACAAAATCTCACTACTCACACATAATCAATGAGATTATTAAACACTTTGATATAGATGGTAAGAACAGTAGTCTTGATAGTTTTTTGTAACTGTATGCGTAATTGTTCTTATAACTTCAACTCTCGCAACTGTTCAACCTTGTAACTGTTGCTTTTGATCTTCAACTTCTTCTTTTATAGTGGAAATATGACAACACTCATTTCTCTTTCAACGGATACCTGTAAGGTAATCCTTGAATCTGATTGGTTGGTCAAATAGAGCTGTAATGCATTAAATGCGGTTGATGCTTCTCAAGACATAGAACAACCGGCCAATTTGTGTTCTTATTGGGTTTAGCAGCTGGTCGGTTGGACAGATCTCTGCTCCTTGGAGGCTGCTTTTGGACATATACCAAAATAGGTATATCTGCACACTTGACAATCTTCTACTGCCTGCAGTCTATCAACAAACTTGTATCAAATAGGAAATAGCACAATCTACATATTTGAAAATCTCTTTCTGCCTATTCCCAAAGAGAACTTGTTACATCAAAATAGAAACTTCCAGCAGTTCCATATCTTTGATTTGATCTTGATTAATCTTCCCGTTAGAATTGTACGATCATTTAAGATTGAGCCAATCTTTTGAGCCGACCGGACAACATATCGTTTTGCTGCTTTGACCGGTTGACTAGTTCTACCGCCTAGGAGAGGAAACCGATCTTCACGTGAAAGTTCACTAATCCTGAAATTTGAACCGAACTGGTCTTCTACTTAAACTTATGAGATGGATTAATTTTGGGAGTTCCGGTTTGTGCCGCTTCTATGATATTGATTCGACCGACCAATCTTGAAGATGTGACCGCTCCCAACTTTTCTTGCACCAAAGGTTGAATTTAATTAAGTTCTTTAGATAGTTAATTACTTATTAATTAACTATCTAATTTATCTAAAAATTTATCCCTTTTTGATTATTTAAGTTAAATATTCAAAACCATGCAATCGTTGGCCGGTTTAAAGAAATTATATTATTTGGCCGGTTTTAAAAAGTGGTTTGATTTGAAGAGAAAAATTTAAGAAAAATTTTGTATGGAAAATTTTGTATGTTTATCTAGCAATTTTTCTCTTTTTGATTATTTAAGTTTAAATATTCAAAACCAACAATTTGAAACTGAAACCGAATAATATAAATTTCCAAAATATTCATAAGTTCCCAAAGTAGTAGTATTCATAAATAATATGGTAAGCATAAAGATAAAGGTGGTAGTTAGTGGCTCCCTTCATTCTCTTTGTTGATCAGGTCGGTGAAGTAACGTATTCCGAAGCCCCTTCCCGGTACGATAGGATCGATATTTGATTGGGAGCTCCTTGTCGGTTGACCAGGAAAGCCGTCTGACCCAGAGGGTCTTGTTGGTTGAACATGAATATGAAAAGTCAGAATTCTTTGACTCTGAACAACATTGTCAACCAAATCTCTATGAATTCCTCGGTCTGATCTGGCACTTGAAGGAATAGATTGAATTGGTACTACTTGAATCGGTTGAATGGTAGCTATGGATTTGTGTTTTCTTTGATTCAATGGTTCACCATCCTCCTCTTCTTCTTCCTCACGATTAAAATTTGCTGAGCCAGTGGCAGGATTTACAACTAGTGGAACAGTTCGAGCTGCTGCTGCCGATTCTTGGACTCTCTTTCTTTTATTTGTTTGTGCCCTTGTCTTTTTGGCAATCAGAGAAGGATATTTCTATCTTTCTTCATCGATTTGCTATTGAACAAGTTCCTACTGAAGTTTCTGAGCCAACCTGCTCGTTATACCGCTCAACTGCCTTGGCTTTTGCATCTTCATCAGCTTGAAGCTACCGGACAGTCTCTTCATCCACTCTTATTCTTTCTTCGTTGGAAACCTCTCGGTTCTTTATAAGCTCATACAGTTGTAAATATATAATTTACACTGATGAGAGAGTCTAAGAGGTTACCTCTTCAACATGTGCAAGCTTATAGTCGATGGAGGAAGCCCGAGCCTCTATGGATGCCTGTCAAGTAGCCATGGATTTTTGGATCATTTCCTCCATGATAGACCTCATGCGTTCTTCCGAAATTGGAACCACCGAGCTGACCGATTGATGTTGCACCGGAGGCAGAGAATCGGCGCGAAGAGATATTTGTGTTCTAGCCGGTTTATGAGAACTATGTTTTGATTTGCATCAGTCAAAAGACTTACCCGATGAAGACTTGACCGATTTATTGGTGGACCGAGAAGTAGTATCCCCATCTCAGTTCTCTCCTTTATCTTCTGGAGATTTGATTGGAGATTCCGGTTGATCATTTGGAGATGGAACTTCTGTCTGTTTAGAAGATTGGCCGACTTCATAACATGATTTCTCAGGTTGTTTTTCTTTTTAGTGAGCATCTTCTTCTTCAACCGGAGTGGATTTATGCGGTTCTTCATCTATTTCGTTCGTTTCTTCATATATGGATATTTTGGCGATTAAATTTTCTTTGATTGTTTTCAAGGTTTTGAGCACGATCTTAATCACGTCGGCTACTTTACCTCGAATAACATCCTCTTCTACTCTATAAATGACCGATGACAATACCCTTAACTTGACATTTGCCTCAACCAGGTTCGTTCTTGTCATAACGACCGATACTGATGAAGTTTTTACAAGATAGAGCACGTATTATTCTAGTGATACTAGAGTCGACCACTTACTTTCTTCAGGGCATTCCGGGAGTATGTCTTTAAAATTGACCTCCAACCTTGTTTTCGCCCAATAATAATAAGAATCGAATATGGCATATGCTCTCTCTTCAACCATTTTGAGAATATTTTCAATAATATTTTCTGCTTCAGCCTCGGCCATGCGATGATCTGGTGTTTCAATAGAATCCGGAATAGTCGTATCGACTGCTTTTTCTTGAGTTCCGGTTGGAGCGGTTGAAATGGAGAGTAATCGGTTCAGATGATAGAAAAGACTGGAATGCAGAAAGAACACAAAACACATGGATTTTATGGATGTTCGGAGATAAAACTCTTACGTCACCTCTTCTTCTCAAACTTTGAGAAGGATATTCACTAAGAATATTCAATCACACTTTACAATGCTTACGTCTAAGACCCGAGACAGATTTACTACTCGTTCTTGACCTCTCAATAATAGCACTCTGTTGAACAGAAAACTTCTGTCAACTTACAAAATCTCACTACTCACACAGAATCAATGAGATGATTAAACACTTTGATACAGATGGTAAGAATAGTAGACTTGATAGCTTTTTATAACTGTATGCTCAACTATTCTTGTAACTTCAACTCTCGCAACTATTCAACCTTGTAACTGTTACTTTTGATCTTCACTTTCTCCTTTTATAGTAGAAATATGATAACGGTCATATTTCTCTTTCAATGGATACCTGCAAGGTAATCCTTGAATCTAATTGGTTGGTCAAACAGAGCTGTAATTCATTAAATGCGGTTGATGCTTCCCAAGACACAGAACAACCGTCCAATTTGTCTTCTTATTGGGTTTAGCAGCTGGTCGGTTGGACAGATCTCTGCTCCTTGGATGCTGCTTTTGGACTTATACCAAAATAGGTATATCTGTACACTTGACAGTCTTCTGCTGCCTGCATTTATCAACAGACTTGTATCAAATAGGAAATAACACAGTCTGTATATTTAAAAATCTCCTTTTGCCTATTCCCAAAGAGAACTTGTTACATCAAAATGGAAACTTCCATTAGTTCCATATCTTTGATTTGATCTTAATTAATCTTCCCGTTAGAATTGTACGGTCATTTAAGATTGAGCCAATGTTTTGAGCCGACCGGACAATATATCAGTTTGCTACTTTGACCGGTTGACTGGTTCTACCGCCTAGGAGAGGAAACCGATCTTCACGTGATCCTGAAATTTGAGCTGAACCGGTCTTCTACTTAAACTTATGAGATGGAATAATTTAAGGAGTTCCTGTTTGTGTCGCTTCTATGATATCAGTTCGACCGACCAATCTTGAAGATGTGACCGCTCCCAACTTTTCTTGCACCAAAGGTTGAATTTAATTTAAGTTCTTTAGATAGTTAATTACTTATTAATTAACTATCTAATTTATCTAACAGTGAGTGATAACTAGGAGTTCAGAACAAGAAGATGTTAAGTCATGAGTTCTGACTAGGTTTGTGTAGATGCTATACAAACCATAGCTAGCCTTTTAGTGGAATCCTTTTAGAAACAAAAAAGGGGTGACGTATGAGTTTTATCTCCGAACATCCATAAAACTCTCGTGTTATTTCCTTACTTCATCTCTCAATCCGTAATCTGCCTTTTCAAATCTAGGAAGCATTTCCGCACTTGAATCCGTTCAAGAGCTTACGACGATTTATTGAAGAATAGAAACAGATTTTTACCTCTAACATGATTAAAATCGCATTGAAAGTCAAAATTAGCTCAACAATATTCAACCCCCCTTCTATTGTTGATGTCAATCCTATCAAGTGGTATCATAGAAGGTCTTCTATTCTCAAACAAAGTAGATATCTGAATCATGTCTCTCCTAAACAAAATCCCTATGTTCTCGAAAGAAGACTATGACGATTGGAAGATAAGGATGCAAGCTCATCTAGCCGCTGAAGATGATGATATGTGGTATGTCATCACTGATGGTCCAATGAAGATTCTAAAGGTCAGCACAATCACAACCTCAACTGATGGTGCTCCTAAGATGAGAGAGAATCCAAGATATGAGTGGACTGTTGAAGACAAGAGGAAGGCCAACCTCGACAATGTGGCCAAAGACATTCTATACAAGACGCTAGACAAGAACATGTTCAACAAGATCAAGTCATGTTCTACTGCCAAAGAAATTTGGGAGAAGCTGACTCAACTTTGTGAAAGCAATGATCAAACCAAAGAAAACAATCCAATGGTTGACACACACAAGTTTGATAGCATCAAGATGCGTCCTGGAGAGACAATGACTGAATTTGATGAAAGATTCAACAACATAATCATTGAGCTCTCGACTCCGGGGAAGACTTACAGAAATAGAGTGGTTGCTATCAAAGTTATGAGAGCCTTACCCAAAGTATGGAACATCAAGACAATGGAGATGAGGGAATCCAAAGATCTCAACAAGCTTGAGCTGCACTACTTGTTCACCGATCTGAAAGCCTATGAGTTTGAAATAAACTCAAGGAATGAAGAGGAGCCATCCTCATCCGTCACAACAAAAGCACTAGTGACTACTGAAGAGCCACCTGTAGCGACAAATGCGAAGTTTGCTGAGTAGATCAGCAACAATCCAAGGCAATTCTTCGTCAAGAAGTTTGACAAATTCATGAGGAAGAATCATTCTAATTCTAACTCTAATAGATATAATAATAAGGATGAATCAAAAGCTAACTTGAAATGCTTTAACTGTGATAAATCAAGTCATTTTAAGGCTGGTTGTAGAAAGCCTAAGAGGGACGACAAAAAGCCGTTTGATAGAAGAAACATAAAAAAACAAAAAGCTCTACTAACTGAGGAAAGAAAGAGCAAGTGGTCTAACAATGACTCCGATGAAAGTCCATCAAGAGAAAGTGAAGATGAAGGCGTCAAATGCTTCATGGTTGACTACACTAAGGTATTTGATTTATCTTCTGACGAATTCACGAGAGATGATCTAACCACTGCACTCAATGACATGGTTATTGAGTACAAGAAACTGTCAGACTATTTTAATGAAATAAAATTGAAAAAAAATCTTATAGTACAAGCTTTTCATCTCAAAACCCTGAACCAAAGTTTTGAATAATGAAATAAATGAGCTCTCATTTGAGAATGAGAAGCTCAAAGAAACAATCAAAACTCTTTCTACTGAAAATCAAAGATTAAACTATGTGATTAATTCTTGGACGAAATTTGGAAAAGCTGTTAAATAATTGATCATTCAGAAAAGGCCTTCCGGATGTAAATCCGGTCTAGGATTTGATAATAGCTCTCCAAACGAGTCCAGGAAAAAGTTGAACCCAGTAAAAGGAAAACTTAAAGTCATAAGCTTTGTTAAGGGTAATTTAAATAACATTAGAATTGATCACAGCTGTGACGACTTAACCTTAAAAGATGATATTAAATATATTAAGACACCTTCTAGCTGGCTCAAGCCCAAGAAGCGGGCAACCAACTAGTCTGGCAAACAAAACTTTGACAAAAAGTCAAAAGGTTTTTATCAAAAATCATCTTCTAAGGCTAAGTGATCATCAACTGGCAAGAGGACATCTTCCGAGTCTAAATCATACACACTATTAACAACTCAAAGTGAGAGATCCATAAAAATAACTTAAATATGGATTCCTAATGGATTAATCAACCATGAACCCAAGTGAATATGGGTACCAAGGCTATAAATATGTTTATTTGTAGGTAAATCAAGATAGCTGATTGGAAGACTCTATCTGGTATCTGGACAGTGGCTGCTTTAGACACAAGACAAGAAACAACAGGCTGCTGACAAACATCACTAAATGCATATGACCGAAAATTACATTTGGTGATAATAACAAAGGTAAAACTTTAGGTAAGGGTAAGATTGTCCACGGTAACCTTACTATTAATAACGTGTTGTTAGTAGAAAATCTATGTTATAATTTGATTAGCATTAATCAAATATGTGATAACGGCTACACTGTAGATTTTCAAAAACATGCATGTATTGTTAAAGATCAACATGGGAACACCCTACTAACATGAAGTAGAGTAGGAAACTCATATAAGATGAACTGGAAGAATAAGACTTCTGATTCTATATGCATGATGGATAAAAATGATCAAAACTGACTATGGCATAAAAGATTAAATCATCTTAATTTTAAAACGATTGACAACATCTGTTCAAAAGATCTTTTAACTGGAATACCTAAACTAAATTTTCTAAAGATAAGGTCTGTCCTGCTTATTAGATGGGCAAACATGTTAGATAAACTTTTTAAAACAAAGGGAATATCCAATCCAACATGTGTATGGAATTATTGTACATGGATCTGTTTGGTCCAATTCTAGTAACCAGTTTAGGGGAATGAGATATACCCTAGTTATAATCGATGACTTTTCTATATTTACTTGGGTAATATTTATAGTTTCTAAGGATCAAACTGCTGAAAATTTAATTAAAATCCTTAGAAGACTACAAAATGATTTTTTTAAAATGTTATTAAGATTAGAAGTGATAGAGGAAAAATATTCACAAATAGAAATCTGTCTTCCTTCCTTGAGGAATCTGGTGTTAGACACGAGTTGTCTAATGGCATAACTCCACAATAGAATGTCGTTGCTGAAAGAAGGAACATAACACTGAAGGAAACTACTAGGTCAATGCTAGCTGATTCCGGTGTGTCTCAAAAGCTATGTGCAGGAGCTATTAACATAGCATGCTATACTCAAAATAGATCAATGATTAATAAACGTTTTAATAAAATACCCTATGAAATTTTCTATGGCAAAGTTCCGAAAATTTCATAATTTAGGATTTTCTGCTGTAAGTATTTTATTCATAACAATGGAAAAACTCATTTGACTGCTTTTGATGACAAAGCAGATGCTGTCATAATGTTAGGTTATCCTTAAGTTAGCAAAGCTTATAGAATATTTAATAAACAAACTTGAACTGTTGAAGAATCTACCCATATTATTTTTAATGAATCTGTTGAAAGTAATTCTAAATAAATCAACGAAGTGGCTAACAGGTTGGAAGCTGCTAATCTTCAATCTGATAGTGACGATGAAGTTCAGGTCAACATAAACAACATGTCTAATCAGCCCGCTGATCCAGTTGAAGTTCAACTAGAAAGCCAGACTGAAAGTCAGTAGGCTGCCGACAATTTGGATGCTACTGGGATAGTTGATCAGTCAGCTGACCCTTTGGGATTGAACTTCAGATGGAACAGAAATCACTCACCTGGACTAATCATAGGTAATCCAAATGCATCTCTTAGAACTAGAAATCAATTAATGGATGAATTTACAAACTCTGCTTTTATTTCTCAAATTGAGCCTAAGAAAATTGATGAAGCATTGTTTGATCTAGATTGGATCAATGCTATGCAAGAAGAATTAGATAAATTTGAAAGAAACAAAGTTTGACATCTAACTTCAAGACCAGATGATAAACCAATTATTGGAACTAGATGAGTTTTTAGAAATAAACTTAATGAAGATGGTTTAGTTATGAGAAACAAAACTAGACTAGTAGCTCAAAGATATAGACATGAGGAAGGAATTGCCTCTAAGGAGTCATTTGCCCCTATAGCTAGACTTGAAGCTATTAGAATTTTTATAGCTTATTCTGCTTTCAAAATTTTTAAACAATATCAAATGAATGTTAAATATGCTTTTTAAATGGTATACTTAATGAAGATGTTTATATTGAACAACTGCCTGGATTTCAAAACCATTCTTTGCCTAATCATGTTTTTAAATTAGATAAAGCTTTATATGGACTTAAGAAAGATCCTAGAGCTGGGTATGATACCTTGACTAAATTTTTATTTGAGTATGATTTTATTATATACATAGTAGATAAAATATTTTTCAGATTTATTAAAGATTCACATATATTATTTGTTCAAATTTATGTAGAAGATATAATATTTTGGTAAACTAACCCCAAATTATGTGAGAAGTTTTTTAAGCTAATACAGGATAAGTTTGAGATGAGTATGATGGGTGAGCTGAGGTTTTCCTTGGTCTTCAAGTTCGGCAACTTGAAGATGGCATCTTCATCAATTAGGTGAAATATACCAAGGAATTGCTGAAGAAATTCGGCATGGAGAACTACTCAGCCGCCTCAACACCTATGAACTTCTCAAGCAAGCTGGATAAAGATGAAGGTGACCAGGATGTCGACATCACTGCCTATAGAGGAATCATCGGCTCCTTGCTTTATCTAACAACCAGCTGACCATACATCTTATTTGTTGTCGGCGTGTGCGGTAAATTTTAGGATAATCCTAAACAATCTCATTATATTGCTGCTAAGCGTATTTTGAAATATCTAAAGGGAACTCAATGTATTGGTCTGTGGTATCCGAAGGATTCTAGTTTCAACCTAATTAGTTACTCTGATGTAGACTATGTAGGTTGTAAAATCGATCGAAAGAGAACTAGTGAAACCTGTCAGTTCCTTGGTGATCGTCTGATCTCTAGGTTTAGCAAGAAGCAGACGTCCATTGCCACATATATAGTAGAAGTAAAATATCTTGCTGTAGACAATTGTTATGCTTAATTGATATGGGTCCAACAGCAGCTGAGGGACTTTAGCATCCAGGCAGACGAGTCTCCGATCTTCTATGACAACACCAGCGCTATCGCGATCACTTATAATCTGGTATTGCACTCAAGAATGAAGCATATCGACATCCGACATCATTTCATCCAGGATCACATGGCTCAGAAGCACATTCAGCTAGAATATGTGCCAATGGATCAGCAAGTGGCTGATATCTTCACGAAATCACTCCCCGAGACTAAGTTTTATTACTTTAGAAATATTTTAGGTCGTCTAGAGTTAAATTAATTTATGATGCATAAATTAGGGAGAATTTGTTGATAAGCTGATAAGCTGATAAGCTAGACGTGTTAAGACAGATGTCTCCAATCGTGCTGGAAGAGCAGTCGGTTAATGACACTATACATCAGACGTGACTAGGCTTAATCCACTTGGAATTTTAGTCTAATAATAACACTCAGCTGTTAGGCAAAGTCTGCTGTCGACACAGCTATAGCTGTGCGTTAACAGCACGCCTTCAGTAGAGTAGTAATATTACAATAAAATACAAGGTAAGTAGACAATGCGGTCAATCGACTATCAAGTGAGAATCAGACGACTCGTCATAAGCCGAGTGGAACAACTATCTTAATCTTATCAATACACTGTCATTTTATCATCTCTCTAAAGATAGTGAATAATTACATTTTTAAAATAAATATTTCCCTCTATTTATTGTAAAATAACATGAAGACATGTGTCTGTCATGTTCTAAAATGTGAAATATATGCTTAGTTAATTAAATATCACACACATAATTAAATAAATAATGTCTTTTATTTTATTTAATAATACGTGTCGGTTAGGTTCTATAAAGAGTACCCAACACGCCTAAGACGTCTCATATTCTCTTTACGATTTCAGAATCCTAAATTTCTTTCATCTCTCTAGAAATTTCTTACATTTCTCTGCGATTGAAACCCTAAAATCTTAATCTTCTTCTAGCTTTCTAAAATGGTGGTTTCTTTTTCTCAAAACACAATGCATGTGGATTTTGAATCCGTCTACACTTTAGAGATGTTGTCAATGATCACAATGTTCAAAACTCTAGAAGCTTCCAGTCTAAGGAAGTTTCTCGGGGTCCGTTCACCTTCCAGTCTAAGGAAGGTTCGTGAGTTATTTGCATTTGCAAGGATGGTCGGAGACACCGTTCAGGCAATGGTGAAGGGCACTGAGGTTTCCTTTTCTAAATAGCTGTTCGCCTAGTGTTTTGGGCTTCCGTCAGAATGGCTTACGTCATTAAACCAGATTATGGTCAAGGATATCACAGAAATGCAGACGGTCTTTTCAGACGTCTCCGTTCTCGTTGATACTCACGAAAAGAAGAAGTTCATGTAGACGGAGTTCTGTCTCTTAAACGACATTATCTGTAAATCTTTCTAGGCGAAGGTAGGG
Organism: Impatiens glandulifera; assembly: GCF_907164915.1. Taxonomy (NCBI): domain Eukaryota; kingdom Viridiplantae; phylum Streptophyta; class Magnoliopsida; order Ericales; family Balsaminaceae; genus Impatiens; species Impatiens glandulifera. Next base: position 36,582,390 of record NC_061863.1, on the reverse strand, counting down.
TCGTTCGATGTCTACAATCAGGAAAGATTTGAAATAATAGCAGCTATAACTAAGGGAATGTCCATCAACTGGTCGTCTGTTTTATTCTCAACCCTGACGATGATGGTGAGAATGTCTAAGTAGTAGCACGTTGGCTTCTCTATTCAGATTAATAGGTTGTTTGAGCACCTGCAGATAAACTCGGGCAAATGTGCAAACATCCACACCAATATGTAATGACCATCAATACTGTTCGAAGTTACATTCTCATAATGAAAGCGATCAAGGAGACCAATCGCGAATCATTTGCTCAGAATTTGAGCGGAGAATCAACCACTCTCTCCAAGCGTTCAACCATCTCTCGACGCCCAATTCCAGTGAAGATAAGGAAGCTAAGGGTTGAGGAGTCGTCTGCGAGCTCCAACAGTAAAAAACATGACTCTATCATTGAAACTGCTGAGACTGACTCTAAGGCAAAGAAGGCTAGATTGGAGGAATCCCCTACTGTAGAGGTGCCTCCTAAGGTAGCCTCTAAATCTATGTTGGCCTTAGTGCCTGTCGAAGTCCCTGTTGTGGGACTGACTAAGACACCACTAGCTGTTGTGCATGCTGACTAGGTTGCTGACACCTCAGATGTTCAGACAACTACCAATCCTATTGTAGAGGTAACTCCTATATTAGCCTCTGTATCTGCTATGGCTGTAGTGCCTACTGTAGTTCCTGCTATGGAACTGGTTGAAACTCCAACTAATGTGTTAGTTGATACTATTGCTGAAAAACCTGCGGGCGACATTGCTGTCATCCCTACTGTTGTGACTACTGACCAGATTGCTGAAACTCCAGCTGTTCAGACAACCATTACCCTTGCTTCAGCACAACCAGAAGCATTAATTTCAAAATCTGATGTTCCCTTATCAGTCCTCTCTCTAGAGGCCATCAAAAGAAAGGCCCAAGAGGCTAGAGGAATCACATTTAGGGAACATCTCCCTATTGCTCAACTTACCAAAGTTACAGGAAAGGGGAAAGACCTTGTGGTCTTTGTCCCCGAGCCTTTATCGATTGTGAAGAAAACAATCGACCTCATCATGGAGGAGATTGAGACGGCGATGGTGTCGGAAATGCTTGCACTATTCGACAGGTGGAGCAACATAAGGCTTCACTAGAGATTCTTTCAATACCTCTACGGTGCCAACATAAATATAAAGTACAAGGCACTATTCTGTATGGAAAAATCAGTCCTGACTTGGTGTTGCACCAAGAACATTTAGGAGGCTCTAAAGAGGAGAGAGCTGGTTGCGGCCGTTGCTAGAGAGAGTTCCTTGCACCCGATCCTTCGCCCAAGGAAGGCCAACTATGACCCTCTAGAGAGAACAACATGGCTGGATACTAGGGTCAATATCAGATTGCAGTAGATTATGGACTCCTTCAGCTCGATTGTCACGTCTTTCGTATAGGGCACATAGTCCTCCAGTAATGTTGAACAATAGAAAAGAAAGTCCTTGGCTGTGTTGAACAGTTCAAATGCTGAAGAGCAACTGTTTTTCGTTGAGAAACCGCGGACCTCCGTACAACAACTCTCCATGGTGGCAAAACAATAGTTCCTCCCTTCTATAAAGTAAATGCCTATCCAAAACAATAGTTCCTCAAGTTGTTGAGAAACAACAACTCCCCACTCCCGCGGAGCAGGTATCCCAAGATGCTGAGCAACATCCATCTCCTGCTCCTGAGAAAGAGCTATCTAAAGCTGCTGAACATCACTTCTCCTCTGCTCCTGAGCAGAAGTCCTCTGCAGCTGCTGAACAAGATTCTTTCTCCGCTTTAGAGAATGAGTCATCATAGGCTACTGAACGACGTTCCTCCCCTACTTTAGAGAAGAATCTCTCTCCTCCTATTGTTCATCAGATCTCATCAGACGAGAAGTAGCGGTCTTCTGAAGACATGCGTTCCTCCCATCCATCTAAATAGCTAACTCCTTCCGCATCCAAGCAGCAATCGCTCCCGACTGCATTCATTCATTTTGTAGAAGTGACTGGATTTCTCAAAGACCTTTATAAAGAAATTCAAGGGGTCGACGATGAGTCTCGAGCGCTAGTTCAAGTGCTTACTCCTCGAGTCTCTTCTTCCTCCAAAGATCTAAAGTTGTCTGCCATTGAGGTAAGTATGCAAGTGTCCCCTCTTTGCATCCTTCAAGCCGGTTCTAATATCAAACAATCGACATATTCTTCTCTAGAGGAGTCATCTCAAGGGACGGTGGATCTCCGTCACTTCATCAAAGACTCCATTGTCCCTCTACAACAAAGCATCACAACGATCTTTAGTGAATTGAAATTTTTGAAGAAGCAACCCATTGTTACCTCAACTACAACGCCCTTGGTAGTTTCGGCGCAAGATAATATCCTTAGCTAAGCTCTCGGTCAATTCACGATCCCTGAATATCTGGATTCTCGGTACTGCGAATCCTTCTGGTCTATTCACGATCCATGAATATCTGGACTCTCGGTATGACGAATCCTCCCAGTCAATTCATATATCCAAGAATCAACGACCATTGCTATGCTTATAAAAGAGAAGCAGAGTACAACGACGAAGAAGTTGTAGAGTTCGAACCGTCTTCTGCAATATCTGAACTCACGACCTTGATTCTTTTACTTACTCTCTATAGCTGTTAACCATACATTATATAAGTAGAGAAATAATTTACTATATTATCTGAGAGTATTATCAGTGTTGTAAGTTGAACAGAACGTTGTCTGTTCAATAGTAAGTGATAGCTAAGAGTTCAGAATAGGCAGCTGTTAAGTCATGAGTTCTGATTGGGTTTGTGTAGACGCTATATAAACCAAATCCTTCAGGTGGAATCCTTCTGAAAACAGAAGAAGGGGTGATGTAGAAGTTTTATCTCCGAACATCCATAAAACTCTCGTGTTATTTCCTTAATGTATCTCTTAGTCCGTAATCTGTCGCTTCAAATCTATCAAGCATTTCCGCACTTGAATCCGTTCAAGAGCTTGCGACGATTTGTTGAAGAATAGAAACATATTTTAATCTCTAACATGATTAAAATCGCATTGAAAGTCAAAATTAGCTCAACAATATTCAACCACCCTTTTATTGTTGAAGTAAATCCTATCAGCTCATATATGGATTTTGTAAATAATAGGCTCGAGATTTATTAAAATTATAAACTATATAATTTGAGAGTGAAAATGAGTATCTACAAGCCTCATTTAACTTTGATATGCTCAAGAGATATTCTGTCTAATGCAGAAATTATCGAATTCATCAACATTTAAAAACAAAACCTAAAATTATTCAAAGTCATTAGATGTTTTCTAAAAAAACATATATCAATAATAAGGGAATTTTTATTTAAATAAAAATGACCAAAACCAAGACCAAAACAAAAAAACGATTTTCGAAAGTTTCGAACTACGTCTAGACCTGATTTCTCATTTTATGAGAATACGTAGGGAACTTGACATGGGTTTGTTCCCAATAAAATTAAAATTAAGAATCGCAAATAAATTTAAAATTATCAAAAACCCTATGTAATTACTAGGAGAAGTTTTATTAATATAAGAATGACAATGATTATTTTTTTTTCCAAATCATGACACTTTGTCAAAACTTATGTAATTGAAACTACGTTCGGACCTGGTTTCTATTTTCATGAGAATACGTAGACAGCTTGTCATGGGCTCGGTCCCAATAAAATTAAAAATACAAATCCCCTATGTCAATACTAGAGAATTTTTTTATTAAAATAAAAATGGTTTAAAATAAATAAATAAAACATGTTTAAGTCATTGTTTCAAGGAAGGAAAACGACCTTTAAACCATCTAGCCCAGAAGTGCATTGTGGAAATGACGAAGCATATAATAAATATTAAAAAAATAAGTAAGAATACTGGAAAAATGCACTTTCCATTGATTGTCTTTTAACTAGCCAATGCAACTCTTGAGATTTGAGAAAAATGCTCTCTAAATCGTTTTTTCTCAAAACTTACGTAAACTACTGATGTTTAAGAGGGAGCTCTTCAAACAAGAACGCCTAAACTCGAAACCATGTAATCAATAAATGCAATTTCCCAGACGACGTCTGCTCGCTCTCTTCTTCAGACCACGTTTGATGAAGATAGACGACGTCTGCTCGTGCTCTTCTTCGGACCACGTCTAATTAGGACAAACGACGTCTGCTCGCGCACTTATGTAGACCACGTCTGATGAAGATAGACGACGTTTTCTCGAGATCTTTTTTAGACCATGTCTGATGAAGATATACGACGTCTGCTTGCACATCACTTATACCACGTCTGAAGTAATTAGACGACGTCTACTCGCGCATTACTCAAACCACGTCTAAAGTAATTTAGATGATGTCTACTCGCGCATTACTCAGACCACGTCTGAAGTAATTTAGACGACGTCTATAAGCGCTTACTGCAAACCACGTATGAAGTAACATATTTCTTTAGATCTGTACCTACACAAAAGTAAATTACCCAACTTAGTTTTATTCAAGTCACAACTTAGTTTTATTTAATCACATAATTAAAATGATGTTGTTCTTATTCTCTTAAGTTAATTAATTATTTCTCTCTTAATTAATTTACTCTTTTCCTTATTTAACTTAATCCAACAATTAATTAAGTTAAAATGACGTCGTCTATCTTAATAAGAAATACTCTTTTCCTTATTTAACTTAATCCAACAATTTCCCCCTTTTTATGATGTTAAAACTAAGTTAAAAAAATTGAGTTACAAACATAATCTCAAAAACCAACCAATCTATTTATAATCATACACAGAGTACATACAAAAATAAATTTCAAGATTTTTCCCTTTTCACTCTTGAAATTACGTCTTGAAAACCCATTTCCCCGAACATAAGGTTTTGCAACCGACCTCCTCCTCGACCACCACCGCCATTACCTCTATAGCCTCCATGACCATTTCCATGACCTCCTTGTTCTGATTGGCAGCTACCTCGACCACATTGAGCATGCTTCCTTTTGGAGCATGTTCCACGAACACTTGTTCTCCCTCGATTTTTACCTTTCCTCTCTTTAACATTATTAGGGTTGGCATCAACAAGGACTCTGGTTTTGGAAGCTTCAGCCTCAACATCTTCTTTGGCCTAGAAACTCCTGGAAACAACCTCTACTTCTTATAATCGTTCGACTTCAACACTTCTTAGAGATTTGGCAACTTCTAGCACTTGAAGATTTACAAATTCAATCAAATACCTTGTCTCATTGTGAAGTTCAAGACTCAAGGACTTCGACTAGTCATGAATCTTATCATTTTGTGTATGCATATTCTCCCGCGTCTTCCTATACTGAGTGTGGAGAATCTTTACTTCATAAGTGTTCTACAACATATTTTTATCGGTGCTCTTCTGAGCAGCAGCTAAGGCAGTAACAACTTTAGTGTTTGCTACATAACCTCTTTCAAGATTCTGCATCCTAGAAGACATATCTTGTAAGTTCTGTTGCATCGTACCCAAAACATCCATAAGGACCTCGCGGAAGCTCGTAACTTCAGGAGAAGCTTCCTCAGAAGAAGGAGGGGCAAATGAGACAATGTGCGAACTAGTAGGGACAAAGCGAAGATGATTGACATGAAAGATAACCTGAATCGAGTGCTCTAGTTCTTTGTCTTGGGTGGGTGCTCGGGAGCATTGATCATTGCCCTGGAGTCGCTTCCAGTCCTTTGAATTTTAATGCAAAGCTCATTGACATATCTGAGGTGTCATTAGAGAGAAGAGGATGTTCAGGAAGGGAACAAACGGTCCTCACATGAGATAAACGATTAATGGTTGGAGGAGCAGACATCCTCTCTTCAGACGCCTTCTCTTCAAATGAAGAAGAAGAATTAGCATTTTCAGTTTCATACGACCTTTGGGAATAAACACGTTTCCCCTCAGCAGACGGGGTCTGCTCTTGTTCGGACGAATTCAAGAGTTCCCCCTCAACAAACAGTGTCTGTATTGGTTCAGACGAGGGAGAACTTCAGATTTTACCTTCTGAATAGTCATATGCATCTGCCTAGAGACAGGAGAAGTAGCCTCCTCAGCAAGAGGAATTTCTTGTTGAACCTCAAACGGGAGGGGAGTCTGCTCAACATAACGATAGGCAAGAAATCGCGTTTCCTCAATAGATGATTTTGCTTGCTCGATGAAATGAAGAACTGCTTGCTCCTCATCTCTCGAGAGCATCTATTCATCTTTGAAGATCTAACGGGGCTCGCCATGAGGAGCTGACATGTCTGTAATGCAAATCACTAGCTCATTATCTTTTGGGAAGTTAAGCTCTTCATGCGATGGCTTGTTCTGAAGACCATTTGATTTAGATAACTCGGTGCCATGAACGTATCGGATGTTAGTGTAGCAATAAAACTTCATGAGCAAGCTGAGGCGATTAAGGATTTTCGCCTCCGTTTGAGCTGTCTTGTCAAAGTAATTGAAATTTGCTTTCCTTTGATAGAAAAGAGGTGTATACACTCATTTTCACCCCCAATTTTATAGTTTATGCATTTAATAAATTCGAGCCTATACAATTTTCTCGAATTCATTCACGGGCTCATTGCATGATTTATTTTAAAGACGATTATTTTTAGAACAATTGAGTTTTTGAAAATAATTGATTTGGAATTCATAAAAGTTAAGGTAGTAATTTGTCTATGTTACAACACTTGGGGAAATTATTATAATTTGAATATTCATGGTTGCATTTAAATTAATACCTTGGGTAATTATAAATAAATAAAAAGTCATACAAAATATATATATATATATTATCGATTTTAATTTTAAAGGAAAAGTTCGTTATATATGATTTTGTTATTTTTATTAGATTAGTTATTTTAAATTGTTAGATTAGTTGTGGACTAGATTAGTTGTTAGATTAGTTTTGCGATTTTATTTTGAATAAATCGTTCCTTAGAAGTAGGAACAATTAAAAATAAAATTGTTTATTTGTTTTTTTTCACAAAACTTTTTTGTAGGATAAAGGGGGATGTCAAACTTTTCAATGGGTCAATCCAAGATCCACGTACAAGATCCGGATCAGATTTGTGAATGGGGCCAAGAAGATTCAACTAAAGGCAAGTCAACCCAAAGGAAGGCCAATGAAAGGATTCAATTGACGGATTCGACCGGTGACCCGACTTGTGGACCGACCCATTTCCAAGATCCGACCCATGAAATCAAATGTTAAAAAGAATTAGGTGAAGGAAGCAGTCACCTTCTTAATGGTGACAACCACAAATTTTGAAATGCCGGTCCTATCATGTGCGGTCAAAAGAAAAAAGAGGTTGCTAAAAAGGGGGAGAAAGTTTCAAAGAGAGAAAGATTCACTCGTGTGTTAAAGAGAAGAAGCATGAAGGATTTGTCATTTATTTTAATGACCAACTATTGCATCATTATTAATAAAAGCTTAAATCCTATTGGATGAAAACTTGACATTTAGTGACATGTCAAGTGGAGATTGCTCCATTATTTTTAAACATTTGTAAATGTTTAAAATAGTTTTCTCTTTCTAAGTCAAGTGTGTTAAATGGGCCTTTGGACCCTAGGGTTTCATAAATTTGCCTATAAATACCCCTTTTAACATTTTTCACAAAGACCCCTCTTTTCACATTCACGTGCCTTTAGGCTGCATTTTTCTTTCTCTAAAATATCTGCCCACTTTTTCAAAAATCTAAACAAGAGCACCAACTAGTTTTGTTGGGTCATAAGCCTCTTGTTTAGAATCTTCATTCCATTTATAAAGTAAAGAAGCAGCCCCATTGTAAGCCTCTTTGTACAACTTTTTTATTATTTATGTTTGAATTAGAATTATAATTTATTCTATCTTTGCACTCAAATCCCATGCATGATTCTTTTTAAGTTTGCTGTTTTGATAGGCGTGTAGAACATTATTCTTTGTTTGTATATAATGTAACCTAAAAATAAAAATAAAACAGTTTAACCAAACCAAAATTTCGATTAAATTTTTAAACATATACATGACCGATCATGAACTTCATTTGTTTAAACCCTATCGGTCATGTGCTTTGAAAAATAATTAAAACTAACATTTGTTCTAATAGTTTTCCTTTATTTATAATATAAATGAATTTAGCTCAAGTAAAATTCCAAAAAATAAAATTAAAAGGTCACTTGATCGAAGAGCATCCAAGAACTAGACATATTCAACCCTATTTTGTGCATTGAATGATTCTGCCGCATTTTTTTTTAATTCTGAGTTTTGAGCATGTTTAGATTGTTTCTTTTTAATTCATATTATTGTTTTTATATGTGTTACTAACTGTTCTGAATAATTTTATATAATTTAGGATCAATCTTGATCACCACAAGTAAGTTAGATTAGGGTTAGGTTAAAAAAAAAGCAATCTGTCATCCAGCCGGCCGAGGAGCCTCTCTTAACGCGAAAGCCGGCACCTTCCCGACACTTTCAGTGCTTCTGGATGCATCTGTGCACATAAAGACTGGGAAAATTAGTCTAGATCTGCGCCTATGTTGATTTTCTGACGCTCAGGACCCTAAAAATAGACCCAACCCTTTTTCTGACCAATAAAACCTAGCTTTTTTTCTTGCATCCATTTTTTTAGACCCTCTTAGGATTTTATTTTATTCTATTTCCTTTATTAGCCTTTTTGGGTTGTAATTTGTACCCAAAAAGGACCTAATGCTTGTTTAGAACCAAAAAGGAGAGCTGTTATAGACCGAAGATTTCCGCACCCAAAGGCTAATGACCGCTACCACTAATCAAAAGATCGAAGATTTCTGCACCCAAAGGTTGAAGACCGCTACTGCTGATCAAAGGACCGAAGATTTCCGCACCCAAAGGCTGAGGACCGCTACTGCTGATCAAAGGACCGAAGATTTCCGCACCCAAAGGCTAAGGACCGCTACTGCTGATCAAAGGACCAAAGTTTTCTGCACCCAAAGGTTAAGGACCGCTACTGCTGATTAGAGGACGAAAGATTTCCACACCCAAATGTTGAGGACCGCTAATGCTGATCAAAAGACCAAAGATTTCCGCACTCAAAGGCTGAGGAACGCTACTACTGATCATAGGACCGAAGATTTCGGCACCTGAGGACAGAGGACCAACAAAAAGTGCAATTTTTCGACCGATCTAGATTTGCACCTTAGCTAAAAATCATGTATAGGACCGTGGAGGCTAACCACGGTCATTTTTCTTTATTTTTCATAGTTTTTGGGTCTTGTTTGGTTTGGTTTGCTTGGTTTTATTATTTTATGTAAGTTTGTGATTTATGTGATCATAGGTTAGCATAAAATTAATTTTTCTAAAATGTAAAGCGTAAATTTTTTTAAAAGAAAGGCCAAAATTATCTAGTAGAGACCTTAGGGGCATTGTGGGACATACCATCTAAAAAACCCTTTCCCACACGTAACTAAATGCTGAACTCACATCTCTTAATTTCCTAATTTTGAAAATTAGGTATAGACTCTCTAGTCGTGAGGATAAATTAATATTGAAAAAAGTTATAGTAGGCCTATGACATACTTCCCATTAAAAAACTCCCAATCTCTCCCAGATTCGATGGAAAAATAATATATGGAGTTGTCTATAAAGCCTCATTTTCTATTTTAAATTTTTTTCAAACATTAAAAATAATTCCCCTCACGTTTTCAAAATAAAAGAGCATCCCAGAATTTTCAAACTAGACGATCAAAAATCATGTTTTTACAAAATCGATCACAAGAGGATAAAGTGCGTTCCCTTTCGCATCTGCCACGACGAGCTCTCTTCGCTTAAGAGCTTCGTGGATATTTTTCGTTTTTGTCCAGGAGATTATTTTCTTCTCCGTTTTCATCAGCTCCTTCCACTATTTTGCTAGTGATAATTTCGGCATATGGAGAGTGGAGCCTATGACTCATCCATGTATCGAATGCTTCAATTTTCTCAGCCGATTTTACCTCGACATCCTCCATGATAAGGTCGATCATCTGATTGGCTTCGGATGAGTGTTCATGAATGTATTTGGATACGTGTTTTCCTTTCCCTACAACTTCGACAGGTGTACGAGCGGGAGCTAGTTCTCTAAAAAGAAGTCGGAGCTTCTCGGGCTACCCTAAATAGAGCAAAAGGAGATAGGTTCTTTAGGATGCCACTTTCTGGAAGAACTGCAGCAAACGCAGTAACCGGGACCGAAGCAAGGACAACATCCATCTGAATGGGTACTTCCTCAATAATTGTAGCAGTAGACAAGGGCACAACCTCCTGATCTGTTTCAGGCAAAAAAACATCAACATTACCAGTAGCATCAGCCACCACTAGTTCAGTGAAGAAGACATGCGTGTCTTCCCCCTGAATATTCTCAACAAGTTGACCAACTGTATTAACAGTGGTCCAGTAGCCTGTTCCTCTACGGGAACCTCTATAATGGGCACTTCGACTATAAAGATGTGTGGGGTTACCTTGCACGGAGTCTGAACAACAGTAGACGCCTCCAATAACTTCTCGCACTAACTAACCAAGACGTTGACCACAGTTATAAGAGTGGTAACCTTTGAGGTCGTCTTAACGACTGTAGATGCCCCCGACTTATGAGACATGTTGGTTTCTGTCTATTAGCACCAAGAGAAGACGTCTTAGCCCACTTCTTCATTGGTCTAGCCACGACGTTGGCTGATTGCGACAATGAGAGCGAGGACAGAAGAATAACAGCGATAGGGGTTTCCTCTAGTCTCTCCCTCTTAGGAATGGAGTCAACTTCTCCAGATTCCCTAATGGGTGCCCTCTTCTGGCTGTTGGAGCTCGCGGTGGACTCCATGACAGAATGCCTCGCCCTCTTAGCGAGATTGTTACGATTGGAAGTCGTAGGACGTTTGGACCGAGTGATCGACTGACCACTCGTCTCTTTAGAAGATGACTTAGACTTCGATTCCTTGACGATCTTCATACACTCAAGGAAGTTCTTCATGGTGTCGGCCGTCAATATTCTACAAGAGTTAACAGCTGCAACCTTGCCAACAAGAACCTACAGATGCTCCAAGAGCTAACTGAGTTGTACTGAGAAACCCACACTCTACTTGCTCTGTGGAGAAACCATCTGGCATAGAGTCGAAAATAAAGTGGATTCCTAATTGACTGAAATCCCTTTGGTTATGGCCACTATATACTCAAAATGGTCTTGAGTATAGGTGTCAAAGGACCCTGCTCTTCTTTGTAGCGATTTCGCCACAATGTCGTTTAGAAGACAGAAAGGGTATTTGAGAAGTTTCTTCTTCCCGTTAATTTTTACTGGACCGTCGATGTCCGAGAATAAGATATGCATCCCAAAGAGGATCTCGGCCAGAATCATCATATCGAACGAATGACCTTCCGATGGAAATTCAAAGAAGTCGGCGAATAAGGCTTCAGAAATAGAGATATGGACGCTCTTCACCTTCGCCTCGATAGGATCTGCAACGATCTTCCCAGAACTGAAGAACTCTTGGACTTCCTTTTCATGAAGAATGAAAGGACCACCGAGGAACTTTGTCAAACTGGACACCTGTAGCGTTTTGAACATATCAACGATCTCCGATTGTTCATAGTTGTAGACTGATTTGAAATCTACGTGCAATGTGTTGTGAGAGAACGAAATAGTTTTCTTATTAGACATTTTAGAGTTTGAAGAAGAGACAATGAAGAGATTGTGTTTTCTTTAAAGAGAAGACAGAGCGCAAAGATATTCTAGGGTTTTTCAGAAATCTCAAAGAAGGCGTGAAAATCTTTTTGGCATGCAAGGCATCCTTAAATAGAATTTTAAAGGTCACGTGTCCAAAAGACACTATTTTTAAAAATTATTTGTCATTTAATTAAAAAACTTTTTCCCAATAAAATCATAATTAAAAGATGTCATTTAAAAAAATATCATAAAACCCATCATTAATTGAGAGGCATGAAGTAATTAATCGTCAGGTATATTAGTCATATTTTTAACATTGAGAGACACATGTCTTCAAGTTATTCGAAATTTAGAAATATGACTATTCAATTTCTGTGCGGGAATAGTACATGGACAGCTCATGAGACGTTGGACAACTGTCCCACTTGTCCAAAGATGAGTCGTTCAAAGACGCACGTAGTTAGACGTCGTCTATGCTATTCGCATGCCTTGCGTCTAAGCTGGGTAGACGTCTGTTCGGAAAGCATCTAATCACGCACGTCTATAGACGCTTAGCATAAGTTTGGATGTCATATGATCATGCACGTCTACGAACGCTTAACATAAGTCTGGACGTCGTCTGATCACGCACGTCTGTAGATGCTTCAGACGTCTGCCTCACATTTAGACGTCTAACCAAGCTTAAATTGCAAGTTTCTTAAGCACAACTTGTCTAAATACATGGTTTCTTTAGACAACTAATCTAATCAATCCGATTGAGATATCCGTCTACACATGTTTGTCCAACCACTTTAATTAACTAATTTCTCCCTCAATTTGTGCATGTTTAATTAAATAAAAATTAATTTCGGTCTACAAGACCCAAAACATTTCTAAAGTAATAAAACTTAGTCTCGGGGAGTGTCTTCGTGAACACGTCTCCCACTTGTTGATCCATTGGGACATATTCTAGACGAATATGCTTCTGACCGACATGCACTCGGATGAAATGGTGTCGGATGTCGATATTCTTCGTCCAAGAATGCAACACCGGGTTGTATGTGATCGCTATGGCACTGGTGTTGTTGCAAAAAATTGGTGACTCGTCCGCATCAATTCTGTAGTCCCTCAGCTGTTGTTGAACCCACAAGAGTTGAGATCAGCAACTGCCTGCAGCAAGGTACTCGGCCTCTACTGTAGACGTGGTGACGACCGTCTTCTTCTTACTAAACCAAGAAATCAGATGATCACCAAGGAACTGGCAAGTCCTACTTGTGCTCTCCTAATCAATCTTGCAGCCTACATAATCTGCATCAGAATAGCTAATTAAATTGAAATTAGAATTATTCCGATACCACAATTCCACATTTTGGGTTCCCTTTAAATACTTCAAAATACGCTTAACAATAATATAGTGATATTGTTTAGGGTTAGCCTGAAATCTTTTGTAGATGCCGACGACAAACATGATGTCTGGCCGGCTAGCAGTTAGGTAGAGAAAAGAACCGATTATCCCACTGTAAGAAGTTATGTCGACACTCTGTCCATCTTCATCCTTGTCGAGCTTGCTTGAAGAGTTCATTGGAGTAGCTACAGCTGAGCAACTTTCCATTCCAAACTTCTTTAGCAGCTCCCTAGTGTACTTGGCCTGGTTGATGAATATGCCATCTTCAAGTTGACGAACTTGAAGACCAAGGAAGAATGTCAATTATTCCATCATACTCATCTCGAATTTTTCCTGCATCAACTTAAAATTTTTCTCATATAATTTGGGGTTAGTTGACCCAAATATGATATCATCAACATATATTTGAACAAGCAAAATATGAGAATCTTTAACAAATCTAAACAGTTTTGTCTACCGTGCCAATTATAAAATCATGATATAATAAAAACCTAGATAAAGTGTCCTAACAAGCTTTAGGAACTTGTTTATGACCATATAAAGCTTTGTCAAGTTTTAAAACATGATTTGGTAAGGAGTGATCTTGAAAGCCAGGCGGATGTTCAACATACACATCTTCATTTAAAATTCTATTTAGAAATGCACTTTTCACATTCATTTGATAAACTTTAAAATTCTTAATGGATGCATAAGCTAGGAAGATTCTAATTGCTTCAAGTCTAGCAACAAGGGAGAATGACTCCTCAAAGTCATTTCTCTCTTCCTGTCTATAGCCTTGAGATATCAATCGGACTTTGTTTCTCACAACTAAGCCACACTAAGCTTGTTTCGAAAAACCCATATGGTTCTAATAACCGATTGATCAGTCGGTCATAGAGTCAGATGGAACACTTTATTTCTTTTAAATTGATTCAACTCCTCTTGCATTGCATTAATACAATATGTATCAAGCAATGCTTCATTGATCTTCTTTGGCTCAATTTGAGAAATAAAGGCGGAGTTTGCCATTTCATCCAATAATTGGTGTCTGGTCCTAAGAGGAGTATTAGGATTACAAATTATCAATTCAGATGGATGATTTCTATTCCATTTGAAGCTTGGTCCTAAAGGGTTAGATGTCTGGTCAGACGGCCCCGCGATGTCCGAACTGTCAGCCGTCTATTGACTTGTAGTTTGGACGTTTAGTTGACTCTCAACCGGATCAACAATCTGATCAGATGAGTATATCCTATTGACTGGAGCTTCATCATCACTATAAGATTCAAGACTTGTTGCATCTAATCTGTTAGTAATTTCAATAAATTCGTTAGAATTATTTTCATCAGATTCATCACAAACATCATGATGAGATTCTTCAACAGTTATTGTTCGATTATTAAACACTCTATAAGATTTACTAACCGAGGAGTAGCCTAGCATGATTCCTGCATCTGCTTTAGCATCAAAAGTAGTTAGATGATTTTTCCCATTGTTGTGAATAAAACACTTACACCCGAAAATTCGAAAGTATGAAACTTTAGGAATTCTTCCATAAAAGAGTTCATAAAGTGTTTCTCTAAAACCCCTTTTTAATCATTGACCGGTTTTGTGTAGAGCAAGCTGTGTTTATGGCTTCTGCCCATATCTTCTGAGAAACACTTGAGTCGGCTAACATAGATCACGTTGCTTTCTTCAGTGTTCTAACTCTCCTGGAAGTAACACCATTTTTCTGTAGAGTTCTGGAACTAGACAACTCGTGTCTAATACCAAACTCATCGAGGTAAGAAGATAGGCGTCTGTTGGTGAACTCGGTTCCCCGGTCACTTCTAATTTTGATGATACTTAAAGATTTTTCATTTTGAAGTCTTCTAAGGATCTTTATCAAATTCTTAGTAGTCTGATCCTTAGAAGGTAGAAATATCACCCAAGTAAATATTGAAAAATCATCAATTATGACTAGAGTGAATCTCATTCCTCTCAAGATATTTACTAGAATTGGACCGAATAGATCCATGTGCAATAGTTTCAGGCATCAGTTGAATTGTGATTTCCCTTTACTCTTAAAAGTTGATCTAACCTGTTTGCCCAACTAGTAAGCAGGACATACCTTGTCTTTTGAAAACTTCAATTTAGGTAAACTAGAAACTAAATCATGTGAATAAATGTTGTTAATAGTTTTAAAATTAAGATGATTTAATCTCTTATGCCATAACTAGTTTTGATCATTTTTGGCTATCATGCATACGTGATTAAATAACTTATTTTTTCAGTTCATTTTGTAAGAATTTCCTACTTTGCTTCCGGTCAGCAAGGTGTTACTCTACTAATCCTTAACCAGAAATACATGAGTTTGAAAATCAGAAGAATATCCATTGTCACACAATTGACTTATGCTAATAAGATTATAACACAGGTTCTTAACATGTAACACGTCGTTGATGGTCAGGTTACTATGGCTAATCTTATCCTTAACTAGGGTCTTACCCTTGTTATTGTCACTAAAGGTGATCTTAGGTCCAGTGCACTTCGTCACTTCGGTTAGAAGCCGTCTATCTCTGGTCATGTGTCTAGGACAACCACTATCCAGATACCAGATGGATTCTTCAAAGCAGCTTACCTATTGTACCTATAAATAAACATATTTACAACTTTTGGTACCCACATTCAATTGGGTCCTCGGTTAATCAGTCTCTTGGAAATTCAAATTTGAGTTATCTTGATGGATTTCCCATGTTGTGTTGTGAGTAATGCGTATGATTTAGGCTTAGCAGACGTCTTCTTGTTAGAATCTATTCCATTAACCTTAGAGCATGATTTTTATCTAAAATTAATTGACTTCTTATCAGGTTTTGGTTTTCCAAACTTACTGGTTGCTCCCTTTCTAGGATTCAACTCACTTTCAGTTCGCTTTACATAAATAATCTCATCCTTTAGTGTTAAGTTCTCACAGCTTGGATCAGATCTTTTTTCAGTTAAACTACCCCTGACAAAACTTATTGGCTTAAGCTTGTATTTCAACGGGTTTAACCTCTTGTTTGACTTGTTTGGGCTAGCATTGTCAAATCCTAAACCGGTTTTGCATCCGCAGGCCTCAACAGACTAATCTTCTGTCTGACTACATCTCCAGACCTCGTCTAGGAACTGAGCACATATGTCAAACGTTGATTCTCTGATGAAAGAGTTTGAACCTTTTCCTTGAGTTTCTTATTCTCAGATTAGAGTTCAGCCATTTTGTTTTCAAAATCTTTTGGTTCAGAAGTTTGAGATGAAGAGATGTTAACAGTTTCATTTTTCAATATCATCTCATTGAGAGAATCTTACAACTTCTTGTACATAATGACCGTGTCATTGAATGTAATAGTTAAGTCATATATTGTAAACTCTTCTGAGGAGAATTCAAATACCTCATAATCTTCCTCTACCATTAAGCAGGTGACAAATTCATCATCACTTTCTCTGGATGAGGAGTCGTCTGAATCGCTATCGGCCCACCCTACTTTGCTTGAGCAGCAATTAGAGTCTTCTGCTCCTTGTTCTTCTCGTCATCCTTTCTCTTGTCATCATGTTTTGGCTTCTTGCATTCCACCTTAAAGTGCCCTAGTTTATCACAGTTAAAACACTTTAAGTTAACCTTATAATTACTCTAATCATTATTGTTATTATTTGAAGAGCTTGAGTTAGGATTGCTCTTCTTCATGAATTTGCCGAATTTATTCACGAAAAGAGCCATGGCATTGCTACTGATCTGCTCGGAAGTAGTCTTCATAGCCGTGGCGGCAGGTGGCTCCTCATTAGTCACCAGCGCCTTGGTAGATATGGCAGATGTGGAAGGCTCCTCTTCGTTCCTGGAGTTTACCTCAAACTCGTAGGCCTTCAGATTGGCTAGCAAATCATAGAACTCCATATTGTTGAGGTCTTTAGACTCCCTCATGGCCATCGTCTTAATATCTCACTCTCTGGGCAGAGCACGCATAACTTTGATCGCAACCTCTCCGTTGTTGTAAGTCTTGTCCAAAGTGGAGAGAGTAGTGATACTTTTACTAAATCTTTCATCGAATTCAGTCATTGTCTCTCTAGGATGCACATTGAAGTTATCGAACTGTTGTGTGGAAACCATTAGTTTGTTTTTTTTGGTTTGCTCATTGCACTCACACAATTGAGTCAACCTCTCCCAAATTTATTTGGCAGAGGTGCGTGAGATAATCTTATTGAACATATTATCATCCAATGTCTTGTAGAGAATATTTTTGGCCATGTTGTCGATGTTATTCTAGCTCTTATCTTCTGTGGTCCACTCAGACCTCGACTTCTCCTTCATTATAGGAGTACCATCAGGGTTAGAAGTGGAACTAGTTTCATTATCTTCATTAGACCATGGGTGATGACATACCACATGTCATCATCTATGGCAGCTAGATGAGCTTATACTCTCACATTCAAGGTGTTGTAGTTTTCTTTTGTGAACATGGGAACCTTGTTGATGACAGCCATAGACATGATTCAGGAATTTGGTGATGCTTGAGAATAGAAAAAAAGGATCTGATACCCCTTGTTAGTATCACTTTTGACAATAGAGATGGGCGTCTGACTATTGTTAACAACTTATGACTTCAATTCGATTTTAACTTTGTTAGAAGTTAAGATCTGTTTCTATTCTTCGCAAATCTTCACAAACTCTTGAACAAGTTCAAGTGCGGAACCGTTTGTTGGATTTGAAGCATCAAATAGATGAATGCAATCAACAGAAAGTAAAGAACACAAGGAGTTTTATGGATGTTCAGAGATAAAACTCCTACATCACCCCTTCTTCCTCAATAGGAAGGATATTCACTAGAAGACATTGATTGGTATAAAACACACTACACAAATCCAGTTAGAAACCACAAGACTTAACAACTGCCTGCTTCTAAACTTATAACTAACTCTCTATTGAACATAACAACCTCTGTTCAACTTACAATATTGAGATTTCATACAAAAAGAACAATATATGAATTACATAATGATTATAGGGAGAGTGAATACATCACTTGATGAATCTTAATTCGTATAGAGGTTTTAGCAAGTAATCGGTCAATTTGAGTAAGTGAGAGAGATTTAGAGATCAGAAAAGTAATCAAGATAGCAAGAGATTGACTGAGAGAACGAGAGATTCGACCATTTTCCTTGGGCATCTATTTATACATGAAGTACACCAACAGTCGAATCTTCTACTTGGACACATGTCCTCCTTTTGTTGGAATGCAACCAATTGTACAAATGTACAATAGAGCATGTACATTGGGATCGTGATAGTACCAGACTGGTAGTGCGCCGAATATTATATGATATAATGTTATACTAGAACGTACAATACATCGTGAGCAATTTGAATATTAGCATACATGGAATTTGTTCATTTGTTAAGGTCAGCTTGCTTGTCAAACTATTGATAACGAACACTGCAGATGAAATAGATGAGTATACAAATGCTTCCTTCAGACGGCTGCTGAAGCAAGGCATCAAACGCTCTTCTTCAAACCACGTCTGATGAAGATAGACGACGTCTGCTCGCGCTCTTCTTCAGACAATGTCAAATGAAAATAGACGCGTCTGCTCGCGCTCTTCTTCAGACCACGTCTGATGAAAATAGATGATGTCTTCTTGCGCTCTTCTTCAGACCACGTCTGGTGAAGATAGACGATGTCTATTCGCGCTCTTCTTCAGACGACGTCTGATTAAATAGACGACGTCTACTCGTTCTCTTCTTTAGACCACGTTTGATGAAGATAGATGACGTCTGCTCGCGCTCTTCTTCAGACTACGTTTGATGAAGATAGACAACGTCTGCTCGCGCTCTTCTTTATACTAGGTCTGATGAAGATAGACGACGTCTTCTCGCACATTACTTAGACCACGTCTGAAGTAATTAGACGTTGTCTACTCGCGCATTACTCATACCAAGTCTGAAGTAATTTAGATGACGTCTACTCACGCATTACTCAGACAACGTCTGAAGTAATTTAGACGACGTCTATATGCGCTTGCTTCAGACCACGTCTGAAGTAACATATTTCTTTAGATCTCTACCTGCACAAAAGTAAATTACCCAACTTAGTTTTTTTCAAGTCACAACTTAGTTTTATTTAATCACATTATTAAAATGATGTCCTTCTTATTCTCTTAAGTTAATTAATTATTTCTATTTTAATTAATTTATTCTTTTCCTTATGTAACTTAATCCAACAATTAATTAAGAGAGAATTACTTAATTAACTTAAGAGAATAATAACGACATAATTTTAATGAAGTCATTAAATAAAACTAAGTTGTGACTTGAACAAAACTAAGTTGTGTAATTTACTTTTGTGCAGGTACAGATCTGAAGAAATATATGTTACTTCAGGCGTAGTCTGAAGCAAGCGCATATAGACGTCGTCTAAATTACTTCATACGTGAACTGAGTAATGCGCGAATAAACATCATCTAAATTAATTCAGACGTGGTATGAGTATTGCGCGAGTAGACGTCGTCTGATAGGATCGGTGTAATCAATAGAGACGGGGGTCTAACTATTGATAACAACTTCGGATAAACGGATTGATAGAAATCCTGTTAGGGGTTAATATCTCTTTCTATTCTCTACAAATTTTCACAAACCCTTAAAACGATTCAAGTGCGAAACTGTTTGTTTGGATTTGAAGCTTTGAACCAAGAAGATTTTAAGGAATGAAAGTAAAGAACACAACAAGTTGTTTATAGATGTTCGGAGCTAACTCTCTTACTTCACCCCTTCTTCCAACAACTGGATGGATTTCACTAAACTTCTTTGAATCAAATACAACTTACTGACTAGCTAACACTCTGTTAAACAGAACACACTCTGTTCAACTTACAATATGATCAATATCTCTCTCAGTTAGATAGTGTTTTTGATTCTCTCTCTTGAACTTGGAAAATGATGTACAATCAGTAAATGCAAGAGTGAAGAGTAAGACTGTAGAAAAATGAGAAGAGTAACCGGTGATTCGGCCGTTGTCCTTGAGAATCTATTTTTAGTAGAGGGACACCAACATTAAAATCTTCTTCCTGGACACATGGCACACGCCCATAGGATGGCCGCCTAAAGGACAAAGTACAACAGACTCTGTGATTCTAGAACGTGGCCGTACTGAACGGTAGTGCGCGAGATATCCTTCTGCAACTGTCCTGTACTAAACAAGTAGTGGGAGGAATCTTCGCGTACGTGGCGTTCATTCATTGGATGCAAATAGCTGGTGTACTAGACTTGAAGAGAAAGTTGTTGGGATCGGGATCACCAATAGGGGACCGTAGTCCGACTAAAGGAGAACTCTTACACTCTCACAACGGTTGGTACTAATCTGATTAAGAATTAACACCCGTCTCAACACTACACAGACTGTCACAAACTCTTGAACCGAGTTCAAGTGCGGAAATGTTATTTCAGCCTGAAGTAACACACACAAATTGGATAGAGAGAAGAATGAGGGAGGATCAGCTGAAGTAAAAAAGAAATCGGTTCGGATAATAAAATGATCGGAAGTGATAAAGAAAACAAGACAAAGATTTTATGGATGTTCGGAGATAAAACTCATACGTCACCCCTCCTTCTCAAACAACGAGAAGGATATTCACTAGGAATATTCAAACACAATACAACATACGATCGGGTCTTATTTACTACTCGATATTCACTTTACAACTCTCACACAGAGTTGTAATACACTTGATTCACAAATACAACTTAATGCTTGCTGTTCTTTTGAAAGATAAAGATCTCAGTTTTATCAAAAGATTGTTCAAAGAGTTGTTTGTGAGCAGAAGGATCTTTTGTGAGTTCAAAGTTCTAACGAATATCAAAAGTTGTTTTCATCTCTTCAGCTTCCTCATTTTATAGTGGAAATATGACAACAATTATATTTCTCTTTTTGATTTGCATTTAGTACGGTTGGTGGAGTTAGTCAAAAGGAGCCGCATAGCATTTAATGCGGTTGAAGCCTCCCAAAGGCATAATTCCGCGCTGGCTTAAACTAGGTAACTATTCACTTGACAAATGTACTCTTACGGTTGTACTCTTGACGGTTACCTACTCCTTGAAAACTGCTTTTGAGCTTTATAGAAACCAGGTAACTGTACACCTGACAATTACCTACTGCCTGCAGACTTGTATCAGAAGGGAAATGACACATTCTGATCCTTTGAAGATATTCTTCTACACATTCCCAAAGAATATCTGTTCGCACCGAACTGTCAATTTCCAACATTTCCATATCTTTGATATTGTCTTGATTTAAATCTGCCCATTGTAAATGTTCGTTGGCTTATGATTATCCGGAAGTAGAACCAACCGGACACATATCAGTTTGTTGCTAGAGAACCGATTGATTAGTTCTACCGCTTAGGAGATGGAAAACCGATTTCTGATAACATGTTTACCGATTCCGAAGTTTAAGTTGGACCGGTCTTCTAATGAGATAATTCAATGAAGTTGATTCCGGTTTGAGCTATTTCAGAAATATAGATTTAACCGACCAAAAATGTGACTGCTCCATGTACCTGTACATAAAGTTGAATTTAATTAAGTTCTATAGATAGTTAATTAATTATTAATTAATTATCTAATTTATCTAATAAAAGTGGAGCAGTAGTAGCGTACATCTAGTTGATCGTGGGCAAACATATGCTAACTTCAGACGACTGCTGAAGCGAGGAATTAAACGTGTTCCATTAGATTACCAAGTCTGAGGGAGTTAGACACCAACGTCTAAAAGCGAGTTCCATTAGAATACCACGTCTAATGGAGTTAGACTACAATGTCTAACTTCGCATCCCATTAGACTACCACGTCTAATGGAGTTTGACTTCAGCGTCTAACTACATATCACTTCAGACTAATCTGAAGGAGTTAGACACTCACATCTAACTACGTGTTTGTTAGACTAGCATGTCTAACTACGTATTTGTTAGACTGTCACGTCTAACTACGTATCTGTTAGACTGACACGTCTAACTACGTATCTGTTAGACTACAATGTCTAACTACGTATCTGTTAGACTAGCACGTCTAACTACGTATCTGTTAGACTACCACGTCTAACTACGTATCTGTTAAACTGACACGTCTAACTACGTGTTTATTAGACTGACACGTCTAACTACGTAACACGTCTAATTAGTCTGCTTATACCACGTCTAAGTTAGCCAAATGTGATGCACCTGCATTGAAACAATTAGACTAACTTCTTTTATTCAATCATATTTAACTTTTACTCATACATCATCAAAATAACATTAATCAAACTACATTTGACACAACAATTTCCCCCTTTTTGATAATGTTAAACTTAGTTAACTAATTAAAAACATATAAGCACAATTAGCAACGCAACAAAGGATCATATATTCATACTTTCAAAAGTTTAGGAGATACATATCATGATCGACTTTTTTTTCAAAAATAGCAAAAGATGCAAAAGACTTTCTTTCCCCCCTAAATCGAAGGGTATATCATTCCTTTTCCCCCTTTTTAACATCATCGGGAGGGGAGATTCCTACTAGTCACTTTCGGCCAGAAAGAGCTCCCGATTTCTTTTCATGAGCTTGAGCCTCTCGGCTTGGACAATATAGTCAAGAACCTTTTAATAGTTCAAGACCCTTGATGATTTGATGAGGATCACATGTTTCTTGACTCTGGAAATGAGAGAAGGAAGGAACATGCTGGGCAGAGCAGCATATTCAGGGGTCCTTCTTTCGAACATCCCCAACAGGTTGCGGAAAATGACCCTCGGTCAGTTGATTACTATCCCTTAAGTGATAGAAATCATCATCTCAAAGACCATCTTCGAGTAAGCGTTAGAACATCCCTTGGCCAGGAGGGATCGGGAAATGATGTTGTTGAGTAAAGAAAACTCAACTTTCAGGGAGGACCATAGTCCAGAGTTGTTGACGGGAACTAGAGTCCATTACGACGAGTGTCGGAGAAGACCAGCCCCATCTCAAACAAGACTTCTTCTAAAGGCATTGGGAATTCGGATATCCCCTCGGTCAGAAGGTTGAAAAACTGAGAAAACGATCCTTCGGTGAAACAAGCAAAAATATCATTGAAGATCTTTGCTATGACGATTCTGCCGTCGTATAACCCGACATTTTTGAAGAGTTCACGTACCTCCGGTTCGTGAACGACGACGGGAGCCTTGAGAAATTTCTCAAGACCTGAAGCTTTGAGCGATTCGAACATGGCTACCATTTACTAATTTCCATCATTGACATAGAGTTGAAGTCGATTTGAAGGGTAGATGGCACGATAGAAACCATTTCGAAATGAAGAAGCATGAATTTCTTGAAGAATATTAAAAGACACACGAAGAACTCTTAGAGAGAGAGAGAGAGAGAGAGAGATGAGGATTCGCAAAGAGGAGATACTCAACCCTTTGAATATGACCGTTTCTTTTATAAAGGGATGCTGACGTATGACCATTAATGCAATGATTATATGAACCATCAAAGATGAAAGGATATATGTTCCCAAGGGACACTTCATTTAAGGTAAGCAACATTTAAGACCATAATTATCAATTTGTCATTAAATATCATGCGTGCATAATAAAGTCATTATAACTTTTAGTCATTCTTATTTAGTCATTCTTATAACATTGAGAGACACATGTCTCCACGTTTTTGAAGAAATGACTTTTCAATTTTGGAGGGAATAGTACATGGACAACTACTATAGTAGTGGACAGTTGTCCCTCTAGCCTGAAGATGAGCAGTCGAAGTACACATGTAATTAGACGTCTAACTTACTCTTTACACTCTATTCCTCTAATCTGGATAGACGTCTATTAGACGCATGAGTTTATTAGACGCAAGCGTCTAATCACGCTTGTCTTAAAGACGACCAATAGTCTATTAGACTTCTTACGTCTATTTACGCATAAACACCATGTGCTAGACATGTGTTTGGTTAGACGTCAGCGCCTAACCACACTTAGTCTGACAGACGTCTAAACGTCTGATAGACTTTGATGTCTAACCGCGCAGGTTATAAACCAATACATTTATCCAAACGGAAGCATATACTGCTTAAGGAAATATGCATTTAAATAGATATTCTCCTTAGACTTCTGATCCATTGGACATATTGAGACCTCTGCTCGTCTCTCCAATATTATTTGAACAACATGTTCCCCTCAATATGTGCATATTCAATTCAGATAGAAAATCAATCAAGATAAAAAAGTCCTAAAATATTTCTAATGTGAGAAATCTTATTCTCGGGTAGTGGCTTCGTGAAGATGTCTACCGTTTGTTGATCTGTTGGAACATATTCAAGGAGAATATGCTTCTTACTAACATGCTCTCGTATGAAATGATGTCGGATTTTGATGTGTTTTGTCCGAGAGTGCAAAACTGGATTATAGGTAATTACAATTGCACTTGTGTTGTTGCAGAAAATCAGAGATTCTTCTACTTCAAGTCCATAGTCCCTCAGCTGCTGTTGGATCCATAAGATCTGAGAACAACAACTTCCTACTACAAGATACTCGGCTTCAGCTGTAGACGTGGCCACTAACGTCTGCCTCTTACTAAACCAAGAGATCAAACGATCACCAAGAAACTGACAAATTCTATTAGTGTTTTTTCGATCAATCTTGCAACCTGCATAATCTGCATCTGAGTAACTCGTTAAATTGAAACTAGAATCCTTCGTATACCACAGTCCCACATTCTGAGTTCCTTTTAAATATTTCAAAATACGCTTAGCAGCAGTAAAATGAGAAAGTGAAGGATTAGCATAGAATCTTACACAGACACCGACAGCGGCTAGCATTTAGGTAGAGTAAAGAGCCGACGAGTCCTCTATAGGAAGTGATGTCAATGCTTTGTCCACCTTCATCTTTGTCTAGCTTGCTAGAGGAATTCATTGGAGTGGCAACAACCAAGCAAATCTTCATTCCAAACTTCTTTATCAATTCCTTAGTATATTTGGCTTGGTTGATGAGGGTTCTTGTTTCAAGTTGAAGAACTTGAAGACCGAGGAAGAATGTTAATTCTCCCATTATGCTCATCTCAAATCTGTTCTGCATCATCTTGGCAAATTTCTCACACAATTTGGGGTTAGTTGATCCAAATATGATATCATCAACATATACTTGAACAAAAAAATATGAGAATTTTAAACAAATCTAAACAGTGTTTTGTCTACCGATCCAATAACGAAATCATGATCAAACAGAAACTTAGTCAAGGTGTCATATCAGGCTCTTGGAGCTTGTTTCAAATCGTATAAATATTTTTCAAATTTAAAAACATGATTTGGTAAAGTATGATCTAGAAATCCAAGAGGTTGTTCAACATAAACATCTTTATTTAGTTTACCATTTAAGAATGCACTTTTCACATCCATTTGAAAAACTTTGAAATTCTTAAAAGATGCATAAGCTAGGAAGATTCTAATTGCTTCAAGTCTGGCCACATGTACAAATGACTCATCAAAGTTAATTCCTTCCTCCTATCTATACCCTTGAGCAACCAACCTAGCTTTATTTCTTACAACTAGACCTTCTTCACTAAGCTTGTTTCGAAAGACCCATATAGTTCTAATAACCGATTGATCAGTCGGTCTTGGAGTCAAATGCCACACTTTATTTCGCATAAATTGGTTTAACTCCTCTTACATGGCATTGATCCAATTATGATCAAGCACAACTTCACCAACTTTCTTAGGCTCAATTTGAGAAATAAAGGCAGAATTAGCCATATCATCCAACAATTGACGTCTTGTCCTACGAGGAGAATTATGATTACCAATTATCAATTCAGGTGGATAATTTTTGTTCCATTTGAAGTTTGATCCAAAAGGATTAGACGTTAGATTAGTTGGCTCCGTGACGTCCGAACTTTCAACAACTTGTTGAACAGAAGTTTGGACGTCTGATATATTCTCAACCGGATCAGCCACTTGATCCGATAATCCCTTTGAACAGGAGCTTCATCCTCACTACCAGATTCAAGACATGCCGCTTCTAATTTATTAGTAGGGTCGATGGGATAGAGTTGATTTCAACAGATTCATCACAAACAACATGAAAGGATTCCTCAACAGTTTGTGTACATTTGTTGTACACTCTGAAAGCTTTACTAACTGATGAGTAACCTAGCATGATTTCAGAATCTTCTTTAGCATCAAAAGCGGTCAAATATTCTTTCATATTGTTATGAATAAAACACTTACACCTGAATACTTTAAAGTAATACACTGTAGGAATTCTTCCATAAAATAGTTCAAAAGGTGTCTTATCAAAGCGTTTGTTAATTATTGACCGATTTTGTGTATAGCGTGCTGTATTTATGGCTTCTGCCCAAAACTTATGAGGAACACCTAAGTTGGCAAGCATCGATCTCAGTTGGGTTCTTCTTTGTTTGAACATTACAACCATAGATTTGGATGAGCTTCTCCCAGATTTCTTTAGTAGAGGACCATGACTTGATCTTGCTGAACACATCCAGGTTGAACGACTTGTATAAGATATCTTTGGCAATATTGTCTAAGTTGTTCATAATCTTTTCTTCAGTCGTCAATTCACATCTTGGGTTTTTAAATTTTATAGGACCATTTGAGATGACATACAGCATGTCATAATCGATAGCAGCCAAATGCGCTTGCATCCTTAACTTCCAGCATTCATAGATTTCTTTCGAGAACATGGGAATTTGGTTACCTCTAAACATGATTCGGGTTCTTGATGCTTGAGAATAGAAAACAGAGCTCTAATACCAATTGATAGGATCAGTGTAATCAATAGAGATATAGGTCTGACTATTGATAACAACTTTGGATAAACGGATTGATAGAAATCCTGTTAGAGATTAATATCTCTTTCTATTCTTCGCAAACCTTCATAAACTCTTGAAAACGATTCAAGTGCAGAACTTTTTCTTTGGGTTTAAAGCTTTGAACCAAGAAGATTGTAAGGACTGAAAGTAAAGAACACAACAAGTTGTTTATGGATGTTCGGAGCTAACTCTCCTACGTCACCCCTTCTTCCAACAACCGAAAGGATTTCACTAAACTTTTTTGAATCAACTACAGCTTACTAACTAGCTAATACTCTATTGAACAGAACACACTCTGTTCAACTTACAATATGATCAATATGATAGAAAAATTAAGTAGATTAATTTTGGAACCGGCCACACATTACAATTTTTGAATATTTATTCTAAATAATCAAAAAGGGAGAAATTGATAGAAAAATTAATTAAGTTAATTTTTGGAACCGGCCAGACGAACTAAACAGAAGTTAACCTTCATGTGCAGGTACAGATCAAAGCCGTATGAACCGGTTGGCGTATCAAAACCGGTTGCTACTACTTCAAAGAAACCAGTTTCAAGTGATCAAGTTAAAGATCAGAGAAACCGGTTTTCACTTTCTCAAGCAACCGGTTAGCCAAACCAAAAAAACTTTCATTCCAACCGGATCATACTGCACAAGACACAAAAACCGGATGGTTCAGAACAAAAGTCAGAAGAGTCAAACTTCAAGAGTGACGTACCATGACGGAAGAAACGTGTCTTGAAAGGATAAAAGAAGATCAGATCCGATCGGAAGCATGCGAGGAAAGCAATGATGCTTTATTGATCTGAAATTGACAACCGGAAGTGCATGTTCAACACGTGTCCAAATCTGAAAACCGGCTACGTCATCTTTTTCTCAAAGCTTCCTGCATGAATGCCAGGTGTTGAGGAAGATGAAGCGTGCAAGCAACCTTTTCTGCAGCAGGCGTGATGATGATCAACCAATCCGCAGGAGAGAGAAGAAAGTAACCGTTGGAAACTTTCAGCTATAAAAGGAAGATCAAACGTCTTCATTTAATGCAGAAACAGTTTGAAGAAGTTCAGAAAACAGTTAACGAGTTGTAAAAAGCATTAAATTCTAGAGAGATAAACCTTTACATTCAAAACCGGTGTGTCTAAAACCGGAAGCCTTTCGTGTGTTGTTGTATTGAGTTGTTGTATTACATCAAAGTGTGAGTTTGGTGTAACCGGCGAGTAGCGAAGTTGGGCTCGACCGACAATATTGTTGTAACTCTAAAGAGTTAGTGGAGATCCTTCTCATAACCTGAGAAGAAGGGGTGACGTAGGAGGGTTTGCTCCGAACATCCATAAACAAATCCTTGTCTCGTGTTCTTTCCTTTGCTTTTATTACTTAGCCTAACCTCAAACTAATCATACTCCTAAAACCGGTCACTCACCTCCATTAAACCGACTCCTTCTTAAACATCATCTAAAGTCGCATTCGTTGCTTCAACCTGAAACAGACATTTCCGCCCTTGAACCCGGTTCAAGAGTCTGTGACAGTTTGTGCAGTGCTGAGAACGGTTATAGTCTCTAACCGGACTATCATCAAAGTGTGTGTGTTGTAAGCGGCCACCCTTACCGAAACCGGAAACACCCCCGGTCCTCCAAGGGCGTCCCCGATCCTAACACAATATATCTCTCATCTAAATAATGTTTTTGATTCTCTCTCTTGAACTTGGAAAATGATGTACAATTAGAAAGTGCAAGAGTGAAGAGTAAGATTGTAGAAAAATGAGTAGAGTAACCGGTGATTCGGCCGTTGTCCTTGAGCATCGATTTGTCGTAGAGGGACACCAACGGTCGAATCTTCTTCCTGGACACGTGGCACACGCCCATAGGATGGCCGCCTAAAGGACAAAGTACAAAATACTCTTTGCTTCTAGAATGTGGCCATACTGAACAATAGTGCGTGGGATATCTTTATGCAACTGTCCTATACTAAACAAGTAGTGAGATGAATCTTCATGTACGTGGCATTCATTCATTGGATGCAAATAGCTGGCATACTGGACTGTAAGAGAAAGTGGAGCAAGAGTAGCGTACAACTAGTTGATCGTGGGTAGACGTATGCTAACATCATACGACTGCTGAAGTGAGGAATTAGACGTGCTTCATTAGACTGCCAAGTCTAAGGGAGTTAGACGCCAACGTCTAACAACGAGTTCTATTAGACTACCATGTCTAATGGAGTTATACTGTAACGTCTAACTTCGCATCCCATTAGACTACCACATCTAATGAAGTTAGACTTTAGCATCTAACTACATATCACTTCAGACTAATTTGAAGGAGTTAGACGCCCACGTCTAACTACGTGTCATTTAGACTATCATGTCTAACTACGTATCTGTTAGACTGACACGTCTAACTACGTATCTGTTAGACTGACATGTCTAACTACGTATCTGTTAGACTACCACGTCTAACTACATATCTGTTAGACTGGCACGTCTAACTACGTATTTGTTAGACTACCACGTCTAACTACGTATCTGTTAGACTGACACGTCTAACTAAGTATTTGTTAGACTACCACGTCTAACTATGTATCTGTTAGATTGACACATCTAACTACGTATCGATTAGACTACCACGTTTAACTACGTATCTGTTAGACTAACACGTCTAACTATGTGTCTGTTAGATTAGCACGTCTAACTACGTAACACGTCTAAATAGCCTTCTTAGACCACGTCTAAGTTAGCCAAATTTGATGTACTTGCATAGAAATAATTAGACGACTTAACTTCTTTTATTCAACTTTTAATCATATTTAATTTTTACTCATACATAATCAAAATAATGTTAATCAAACTAAATTTGACCCAACATCGTCTAATTACTTCAGACGTGGTGTCAATAATGCGCGAGAAAACGTCGTGTATCTTCATCAGACATGGTCTGAAGAAGAGCACAAACAGACGTCATCTATCTTCATCAAATGTGGTCTAAAGAAGAGTGTGAGCAGACGTCGTCTATCT
This sequence comes from Impatiens glandulifera, assembly GCF_907164915.1. Taxonomy (NCBI): domain Eukaryota; kingdom Viridiplantae; phylum Streptophyta; class Magnoliopsida; order Ericales; family Balsaminaceae; genus Impatiens; species Impatiens glandulifera. The sequence continues at coordinate 36,552,560 of NC_061863.1, read as the reverse complement.
ACATAAGACGTGGTCTGAAAAAGAGCACAAACAGACGTCGTGTATCTTCATCATACGTGTTCTAAAGAAGAGCGCGAGCATACGTCATCTATCTTCATCAGACGTGGTCTGAAGAAGAGCGTGAACAGACGTCGTCTATCTTTATCAGACATGGTCTGAAGAAGAGCGCAAGCAAACATTATCTATCTTCATTAGACGTGGTCTGAAGAAGAGCATTTGATGCCTTGCTTCAGCAGACGTATGAAGGAAGCATTCGTATACTCATCTAGTTCATCTATAGTGTTCGTTATCTATAGTCTGACAAGCCAACTGACCTTTACAAATGAACAACTACCACATATGCCAATATTTAAATTTCCCATTATGTGTTGTACGTTCCAATACAACATTATATTAGAGAATTTTCGGCGCACTACCAGTCTGGTACGACCACGATCCCAATGCTCATGCTTTGTTGTACATTTGTACTATTGGCGACCGCCCAACAAAAGGAAGACTTGTGTTCAAGTAGAAGATTCGACCGTTGGTGTACTTCATGTATAAATAGATGCCCAAGGACAACAGACGAATCTCTCGATCTCTCAGTCAATCTCTTTCTAGCTTGAATACTTTTCTGATCTATGAATTTCTCTCGCTTACCCAACTTGACCGATTACTTGCTGAAATCTCTATACAAATTAAGATTCATCAAGTGCTGTATTCACTCTCTTTGTGATCATTCTGTAATTCATATACTGTTCATTATGTATGAAATTTTAATATTGTAAGTTGAACAGAGGTTGTTATGTTTAATAGAGAGTTATCTAGAAGTTTAGAAGCACGTAGTTGTTAAGTCATATGGTTTATAACTGGGTTTCTGTAGTGTGTTCTATACCAATCAAAGTCATCTAGTGAATATCATTCTATTGTGGAAGATAAGGGGTGACGTAAGAGTTTTATCTCTGAACATCCATAAAACTCCTTGTGTTCTTTACGTTCTATTGATTGCATTCATCTGTTTGAAGCTTCAAATCCAACAAACTTTTCCGCACTTGAACTTCTTCAAGAGTTTGTGAAGATTTGCGAATAATAGAAATATATTTTTAATTTTTAACAAAGTTAAAATCGAATTGAAGTCATAAGCTATTAACAATAGTCATACCCCCGTCTCTATTGTCAACACCGATCCTAACAACATGACAATGTATATTAACTAAAAGAATTGAAAATAAATAAATTATAAAATGAAAACTAAAAAAGAGAAACAAATTTTATGTCTTTTTCGTCATAGTAAATCATTATTGGTCGAGCGAGCATCTACAAATTTCTTAGTATTTTTAAAAATTAATAAATATAATGTATCTAATATGTTAGAGTTATAATATAAAGATAATATATCACGATATGATAAATTGTGATAATATCGATATTATATTATATATTTTCCTTATAAGTCTAATTTAATGTCTATATAAGAGACATTACACTATATAATTCAGAAATCATTCAATACAATCTCCTTCTATATTTTAACAAAAATTAAAAAATAATCTATTCAACAATATTGTGTGAAGTTGGCGCTCCTCCATAATAAAAGTTCAATTTAATATATTAAATACGTTTCAAATTTGCATAAAACTAAAACTATAGAGACGTTCAAAATATGTTTACCTATTGACTCATTAGTGGCTGACTTGAATTAAACACTTTTTTAACCGTAAAATTATGTGATTTTTCTTCAAGTTAAAATTTATTATTTTGACTTATAACACAAGTTTTTGCGATGATATTGATTATAGTAGTACTGATAATACTTATCACAAATTTAGATGTAATTGCAACAAATCTGAAGCAATTAAATTAACCAACTTATTAACAACTATATTAGAAAATACAAATAATGCAGTTCTTGATTCATTACCAACCTCAATCACTAGTTTTTATCTAGAATGAGTAATAAAATAATTGATGAGAAAACAAAATATGTATGATTAAATATATCAATATAGTTGGTTATTGACCAAGTAGATAAAATATAAACATTTAACACCTTTGAGTTAAATTTTGTTGTAACTTTACACACATGAGTTGCAAAATACAATTGTCGCTCATGATTATTACTTTTTTTTTGACATTCATTTCAAGAGAATTAAAATTATTCATGTAGTTAAATACATTGAAGATTGTCGCTTCAATAGTACATATACACTCTCTTTCACCAATAAACCCACTAAGATAATTATGAAAAATATTTAAATACCAATGTTTACCACCTTGTTGTCCCCATTTGACAATAGGGCTTATTAAGTGTCGCTAGTCTATGATTTCTTGTGCATTTATAAGCGTCGCTGAAATTTACCCTCGATTGCGGATTATTTGTGATCATCTCTTAGGGTTTCTACAATTATTCTATTCTATTACTCTGTTTCTTCCATTATGGGGAAGGGAAAGAACACAAGTAATAAATATAAAGAAGTTAAGGAGTTTGTACTAAAAGGAATTAAGGAAGAAATAGTCAAGGAAATTTAAAGAATTGTTGAAGAAGTCAGCAAAGAACAACAAGATAACAATACAAGTAAGCAATCTGCTCCAACTACTACTGGGAAAATTTATGTAGAAAATAATACATGAAAACATGAGGATAATGAAGGAGGTTGGAAAATACGCTATAATAAAAGAGCTAATCTGCTTGAGCTCAAGAATCAGATTACAAAGCTTCTTATGCATGCCAAAAGGAGAGAAATTATCATTAATAAGGAGAAAACAAAACAAATTGCAATTCAACTCAACATCCAATGTCTCTAAGACTGGAATCTACTAAAAAAAGAAGAATATGAAGAAATTGTTCAATGGTCAGTTGCTACAATGAATGAGTTGATGAAGGCTCCCAAATCTAAGTCACATACTATGAGGAGCAAAAAATGGAAAACTAATGAAGTCTAGAAGATCATGCCTATAAAGGAAAAATCTACTTGGGTTATCACAGAAAAAGTGGAGGTACTGAATTCTCTATTTGAATTTAAATTTCCTACTGATGTGGAGGAAAACTGTATAAAGGAATGAGAAAATGTAGTTGTGGGAAACTACATAGGATAAAACAGAGTATCCTTCTCAATTACTAAAGAGGCACCGTTGAAGCAATGAAAAGAAAAAAGGCTGAAGAAGATTTCAGCAAATGCCCATGATCTATATTTACTTAAATTAATAATGGGATCTAATCTGGAGGAAATTATAGGAAATGTGCATACATATATAGGATTTAACTGTATGAAGTTGGAAAAATGGTCTAAAGACTTGAACCTATTAAGTAGGCCAAAAAAACTGCACATATATGGTTCAAGCTCTAGAATATACCTACACATATGTACAATTATGAAGCTCTTAGTCATTTTATAGGTTTATTGGGTCGACCATTATACATGGATCCAATTATTGAAGGAGGAAGCACATATCATTTGTTAGAATTAACATTGAGGTGTATCCTAGAAGCACACTACCGAAAAGTATGATAGTAGTAGACATAAAGGAAAACCTATTGTCATGGAAATCACTTATAAGTGGAGGCCAGACATATGCTCTTTCTGCAATACCTTCCAATATGCAAGCCCAAAATGTTATTTGGATCGGAAGAAGATCCGAAAATTCATAAATGTCAGAAAATAAAGATGTAGAAAAATGAAGTAGATGTGCCTATAATCAAAGACTAAAATGTGTTTAAAGAATAGGAAACAAAAGATAAAATTTTGTATAAAAAAAGCAGTATGAAGAATGAATTGGAACCTCAACCTAATAATGTTAAAGAAATAGTTGATGAATCGCAATCAAATCTAGTTGAAGTGGTTGCTGATGAAAATAGAGACGAAGATAATCACACTAATCAAGAGGAATAAGATAATTTCAAAGTTATTGCAAAGGTATCCAAAGTTGCTGAGGATTCCAAAGCTAAAGTTAAAGAAAATGAAGAGAATGATTTAGAAATTAAATTGAGAACAATAAGGTGAAGAGCCCATAAATCTTGAAAAATAATTATTTCTATCAAATCAGAACATGTTTATATAAAATAAAGAAAGAAATCAAATTGAGAATATGCATTATTCATCAATCTCTTTAGTTCATCCCCCTTTCATTGCAAGAAGAAGGAGAAAAGGAAAGACAAGGGGAAGTGGAAGACAACATCTTGATACAACAGGTTGGTATGAAAACAAAAATCCTAATTAGGATAATTAGGATTTGATACAATTTATAATCTTTGTTTGTAATCTTTATTTGTATGTTTGATTGATACTAATCAGGTTCTTTATAATCGTTTGATCGTCATCCTTTAATTATAGTTAGGGTTTGTGTTAGGATCGGGATCACCGATAGGGGACCGGGGTCCGGCTAAATGTTAGATTGCTTACACAACAACACACAACAATTGGAACTAATCCGGATAAAGATTAGAACCGCTCTTAACACTACACAAATTGTCACAGACTCTTGAACCGAATTCAAGGGCGGAAATGTCTGTTTCAATCTGAAGCAACTCACACAATTTGGTTTGGAAGGTATTATGAGAAGTCGGTTAAGGTGGAGAGAGAGCCGGTTCGGTTTGAATTAAAGGAAAGCCGGTTCGGTTGAAGTGAGTAGTATTTCAGTTCGGTTAGTTAGAGTAGATAAGTTTGAGAGTAAAATGAAAGAACACAAGACAGGTTTTTATGGATGTTCGGAGTTGAAGCTCCTACGTCACCCCTTCTTCTCAAACAATGAGAAGGATATTCACTAACTGGAATATTCAATACTCCGATCGAGTCTTATTTACTACTCGTTGGTTACACAACTCACAAATGATGTAATACTTTTATACAAAGTAAAATACACACAAAATTCTAAACAAACTCAAGAATCTCAATCAATATTCAGGGTCGCGCGTAGAGTTCGTCTTGTTATATGATCACACTGTTTTCTATCTTATTCAGCACTGTTGAGCTTCTATTTATAAGAAAAATATGACAACGGACATATTTCTCTCTCTCTGTTGGATTGGTCATCTGAAGCAGCGCCGGTCAGAGTTAGGTAGCTTGCACGTTTTGCCGTTTTGGACACATGACATACATGTATTAGCCAACCGCCCATGTCAGACGTTGCTTGTAAGCTTGGATAATCAGTAATCATTCCTTTTGCTGCATGCTTCTGATTCGGATCCTTCCTCTATGCATTTCCAAGAAATACTCATTATGTCATCTTCACAGATTTCATCACTTTGAATAATTTTCCCGTTGGCTTTAAGATCTTCGATATATTGAGCCTGCTGGAGGTGATGCTTCATATGGTTTACATTTCAGCCGATCTGGTGAGGGGAGTCAAACCGGTTTACTTGAAGTCAATCCGATTTACTTGATTATGTCCGGATCGTTGAAACAGAAAGTCTCAACCGGTCCGGTGCGGCTTGAGCTGTACATGCACAAGGGAGTTTGAAGCTGATTAAGTACTTTGGCCGGTTTAAACTTAGCTTACTTTAATTTTTCTAACAATTTCTCTCTTTTTGATTATTTAGAATAAATATTCAAAACTTGTAAGTGTTGACCGGTTTGAAAATTGACTTACTTAATTTTTCTAATAATTTGTCTAGAGTTGATCATTGACCCTCCTACTTTTGGTATTTTAATGAAATGATTTTAATTATTTCTCAAAAAATTAAACGGTATCATCCAACATATATACTTCACATGGATGGACAAAAATTTTACAAGTAGTTTAGTAAGAGTCCACTAAAAATAATAGCGCAATTGAAACAAACATTATTTAAACAAAGAGTGTTAATTCAAGTGAGACAATATATACCTTTCTCGCAAAGCCACCACCACTAGTTCATTAGAATTTGAAAAACATTTGTGTGTAGTTGAAGAAATGACATGATGACCTATTAGAACCATATAAAAATAGTTAACACAAATAAATTAAGACAAAACATACTAAATTATGTTTTTTTACAATTCATACCTTGGTATAACTTGACAAGAAGACCGGTCACAACTAATACAACATGATCTTGTTTGTGAGATCTATCAACAACTTAAAATTCGATTGATATGCTTCCTCATAAAGTGAGGTTAATATTTTTTCCTTTACAAGATAATAAATAAAAAACCTCATACAATCGATGCACTTTAATGACACAAATGACTCACATATTTGGATGGTGGAAAGAGACGGAAAGTTTATTTTGAACTTAGTTTGGGAGTTTATTCGCGAGAAGGGGAATAATGTGGGTTGGTTTCACGTTGTATGGTCCACAAAGATCATTCCGAGGAAACAATTCGTGTTGTGATTGTTGTTTAGGAAGAGGCTCTCAATTAGGGATTGTCTTAAACATTTCACGAATATCCCGAATTCTAATTGCATACTTTGTGAAAGAAATGAAGAGACGATGGATCATTTATTTGGTGTCTGTTCGTTTACATTCGAGTTATGGAGGAGGTTTACAAAAGCTATGGAGTTAGATTTCTTACCTCAGATTGGATTGATATCAAGGAGGTGGCCATTTTGAAATCCAAATGTAGTCTATTTCATTCATGTATGTTTAAATATGATTTTGCTTCTTTAGTTTACAATGTTTGGATGGAAAGAAATGCAAGAATTTTTACGGGAGTAAGATATGGAGTTGAGGACGTTTGGAAAAACATAAAGTTTGCAATTGTCTTGTTCGTACTTGGGGCGAATTCCTAAAAGTGAGCAAAATTGGTGTTTATGTCAATATTGGGGAATTGATTATGATGAAGTCACTTAATCTAGCAACTTCAACGCGAGATTATAAACTTATTACTATTGTTTGAAAAGTTATAATTCATTTGTTTGTATGCTTTATTTGTAGTTATTCATTTGGTTGTTATTTCCAGTTTAAAAAAAAATTAGAGCAAATGTTTGTTTTGCTCTAAATCATGAACTCATGAAGGTTTTTCCTTTTTTAGGGCTTTTTAATGAAATGACTATGTTGTTTTCCAAAAAAAAGATAACAAATAAAAAGGCCAAAATTAAAACACTTAATGGAGTTAAGAAAAAAACTGATAAGACAAGCTATAAAATAAGAAAGGACTATGTCCTTATATAAATAATTACTATGTCCTTATATTTGATAAATGACCTACCTATCAAATATAAGGCTCAAAGTACGCCTCTCAACCATGTGAGAAGTTTTGAATCTGAAACTGATAAGACAAGCTGTAACAATTATACTATAAAAGAACAAAATATAAGTTAAAAGAAATTAATGATAGACAATAACTAACCACAACACCTGTTAGATGTGAGCAATTGTTACTCCTAGAGACAATATGAGAAATCAAACTTATATCTTGGTATACTAGGAATCTACTTCAGGGTTGTCCCATAGCTAAACCAAATCTAAAAAAAGTATGTATTGGACATTTGACTTAACAACCCAAATTTTTTAAAACATGTACACATTCCCTTCCCTAATAAGTTCAGATGTTTGAAAACAATTTGTCTATCTATGTTCATGTGAATACCATTATAATAACATACATAAAAATAAAAAAAAATACTAAACACACTTATACTTATATTTATATATATATAATAATAATAATGCTTAATTTCAAAGTGTACGAATTGTCGGGGAAAAAGTTGTGGTTAATTTGGATATATATATATGTATATTTAAGTTGGATTATGAGTTGATCTGTCCATAAACTTAAAACGGTTAAAAATAAAATAAAAAATGTTATAGGTATATTTTGAACTTGGAACCAAACAAAACATGTACAACTAATTAACCAACTAGACTAATAAGACTTTATATTTTAAATTCAATACATAATTTGATGAACGTGCGACTTCTTAACAATATAAAGTAAACTTTTTAACTAATATATATATATATAATAATAATAATGTTTAATTTCAAAGTGTCTGGATTGTCAAGAACTATGGTTAATTTGGATATATATATGAGAATAATATGATACTTGGGTCGGATCGTAAGTTACCCACGGATAAATTTGAAACGAATAAATTAATATATATATATATATATATAAATATATATAAGTTTCAAAAACTAGTAACATAACGAAACAAGTACAACCATTTAACCAACTAAGTTAATAAGACTTTATATTATAAATTCAAAAGAAATTTTTGATTAACGTATTACATTATTAAAAATATAAGTTTAACATTTTAACTGACTAAAATAATAATTATTTATATTTAAATTTAATATAAAGTTTGATAAATGGAACTAATCAAGCTAATAATGATTTATATTTAAATTCAATTTAATGTTTGATAAATGGACGTTATTGCGATTATATAATTTAAAAATTATGTATTATTTTCTTATAAATTTTGGAGGACATATTTATTAATTCGTGATATATTTATATAATTTTTTTTTGATTTGTTTTCTCTCTTTTATGAGTTTATATACGAATATATACAAAATTCTAAATTAAATTCAACAATCATAAAGTGTTGTAGTGGTTTAAGTGTTCACATTTCAAATTTGAGACAAATATTCGAGTCCTAACTTGTACGGATTTTATAGGGTTTATTATAAAGATTAAAATGATGATGGTATAAGTGGGATGCTTTGATGGATTAAGACAATTGTCAAATTTATCGTGATATTATAAAGATAAATATATATGTGGGCGTGATGATGAATTAAGGAAATGATCAGATTTTAGAAAGGTATTATAAATATTAAAATGGGAATAATGGTTCAAATTAGATCAAAATGCCCAAAGTGAGGGTGTAGTGTGATTGTTAATGGCGAATCGGATGGAGCCAAATTCTCAATGTGCGGGTAGAAGGTGCTAGATAATACGACGAGTTGTAGATTGATTTGTTTGATTATTGGTCTCATTTTTACGTGTTTATACACAAAATATATATACACATACAAAATTATAAATAAAATTCAAGAATCATAAGTGATTTAGTGGTTAAAGTGTTCAAATTTCAAATTTGAGACCAGGGTTCTAGTCCAAACTGATACGAATTTTAGAGTGAGTGTTATAAGATTAAAATGATGATGATATATGTGGGTGCGATAATGGATTAAGGGAATTGTCAGATTTTAAATGGGAATGATGGTTCGAATTGGATTAAAATGTCCAAAATGAGGATGTAATGTGATCGATAATGATGAGTTGGTTAGTGCATAATGCTCAAAGTGAGGATATATTTTGGTTAATAATGACAAGTCGGATGGAGAAAAATGCACAATGTGAGGGTAGAATGTGGTCGGTAATATGACGAGTCACGGATAGAGCAAAATATTCAAATTGAGGATATGAGATGAATGATATGACTTGTACGTTATGCCTAATGTTCAAAGTAAGAGTAGGTGATGGTCAATAATGTCAAATCGGTTAGACATAATTCCATTTTAGGATACGTTGGGTCAAATTATTTTGACTAAGTGTTGAAATAAGTTTGACTATCGTAATTTTGATGATGAATGGATTATCTACGAGTCTAATTGTTTTTGATGCAGGTGTATTGAAATCAGGCCTTATTAGACTTTGTTCTAATGAAGTTCATTAGAACATTTTGGCTTTAGATGAACGAAGTTAGACGTGCAATCTAACTAGCAAAGTTAGACATGCAGTCTAACTAGCGGTGTTAGACGTGCAGTCTAACTAGTAGTGTTAGATGTGCAGTCTAACTAGCGGTGTTAGACGTGCAGTCAAACTGGAGAGAGTTAGACGTGTAGTCTAACTAGCGGTGTTAGATGTACAGTCCAATGGAACCGTAATTAGACGTGTAGTCTAACTCATGGAGTTAGACGTGCAGTCTAATGAAAAGTGATTGTTAGACGTGCAGTCTAACTCCTTTAGATTAGTCTGAAGTGGAACCGTAATTAGACGTGTAGTCTAACTCATGGACTTAGACGTGCAGTCTAACTGGTGAAGGTTAGATGTGCAGTCTAACTCCTTCAGATTAGTCTGAAGTGATTGTAATTAGACGTGAAGTCTAATTCCATTAGACCAGGTGGTCTAATGGACTCAGTTATTAGACGGGGATGTCTAATTTCATTAGATGAGGTCGTCTAATTGAAATACATATAATGCCATGCTTAAGCAGTTGCTTGAAGCTAGCACCCGCCTACCCACGTGCTATAGTTGTACGTTACTCCTGCTCCAGTTTCTAGTGAAGATCAGTACGACAGCCAACTGCAACCAATCAACCAATGCCACATAAGCGAATATCCTTCACACTACTTGTTTTGCAGGTACATTTATGAAGAATATTCGGCACACTACTTGTCATGTACGGCGACGTTCCTTGTATTTAGAGTCTACTGTGTACTAGGGAGGCGTTCCAATGGAAGCTCGCCACATGTCATTATGAAGATTTGACCGTTGGTACCCTGTTCCATATTTAAAGAATCTCAAGGACAACGGACAATCTCTCGATCTCTGGATTTCTCATTCTCATTCTAAGAAGAATATCTGAATTACTGAGAAATCAAGCCTTTCAACATTCCAGCTGTTAGCTGCTTTCTTTCTTTACTGTGTATTAATCAAGAGAGAGTTAGAATCAAAAGCATCGTTTTAGCTGAGTGATATTCTTCATCATATTGTAAGTTGAACATAGTCTGTTCTGTTCAACAGTGAGCTATTCGTGCAAACTGTATTTGATTCAAAACATATTACAGTGAATCCTTCCGGTGCTTGGAAGAAGGTGTGACGTAGGAGAGTTTGCTCCAAACATCCATAAACAAACTGCTGTGTTGTTACTTTCCGTCATCTTCTCATTCTTGTTCCTAAGCTTCTAACCTAAGTAAACATTTCCGCACTTGATTCTGTTTCAAGTGTTTACAAGGGTTTTTTTTTTGAGAACGTGTTTACAAGGGTTTGCGTAGAATATAAAGTGAATTAAATCCCTAACAAGATTTCTTTCAAACTCTTTTTCATAAGCCTTCATCAATTGCCAGACCCCGTCTCTGTTGATAAAGCCGATCCTATCAGGATATGGTCGGTAATGTTGAGTCACTTGAGTAAACATAACTTTTTAAGTATAGCCAAAAAATAATACGAGATGTTATGAATTATATATTCATTAAAATATCAAAATTTTTTAAAATAAAATATTTGTAATTATTTTTATTAAGTTATTGTATTATAATTATTAAAATAATTAAAATTAATTAGTATGGAGTAATATTTGTAAAAATATTAATTGATAAAAACATTTACTATATTATTATATAAAAATAAAAATTTAAAAATATAAAAGTATCAAAATTAAATTTATAATGTATTTAATAAAATAAATATAATTTTCATATGTTCCCTACATATCTATTATTTATATTATAATTTGTTTTATTCATTTTATTAATATTTTTTATCATATAATATTTATTAAGTTAATTGAATATATATTAAATAATTTATTTAATATATGTTTTTTTATCATTAATGTTGAATCGAAAATATATATTTTTTCGATTTATAAAATAAATTAATCTTTGTAACGAATGAGGACATGTTAGTTATGATGAATAATACTAGTTCGTCTAGTAATAGAAATTCAAACTTATTAGGATCGAGTACAACAATAGAGACATGGTTTCACTATGTTGAACGGTTACACACTTCGATTTGATATTAACTTTGTTAGAAATTAATATCTGTTTTTATTTTTCATAAGTCGTCACAAACTCTTGAACAAAGTTTAAGTGTGGAAGTGTTTGTTTGGACTTGAAGCAGCATATAAATGAATAGGGTAATGTTGAAAGTAAAGAACACAGGACAAAAGAGATTTTATGGATTTTGGAGTAAAAGCTCCTACTTCACCCCTTCTTCTCAACCTTGAGAAGGATATTCACTAGAAGATTTGTTTTAGTACAACGCTTACACAAACCCAATCGGACAACCAGGACTTAGAACACTTCCTATTTTCGAACTCCTAGCACACAACACTCTGTTAACATAAACATATTCTATCAACTTACAACACTAAAAACTCACACATAATAGACAATATGTAATACAACTTTAACACTCTAGCAAACTTGAGAATCTTTTAGAACTTGAGAGTTTGAGCGCTTAAGAATACCGTGAGAAAGTCGGGAGCTCAAAGTAGATGAATGATCAGGTAAAAGGTGCTTAAAAATTGTCCTCCAGCTTCTCCTTAAATAGGTAAAAGGCAACAAACACATTTACTACAGAGGAAACTTGTCCTAATTTGTTTGAATGAGTTCCAGATTAGTACATCAGAGAATATGCTCTTTTGATCATGTCTGTACTAGATGATAATGCGCCAAATATTCATTAATGGGATGTGGTGTACTAGGAACATACAACACATGGTATTTGAATTATCATGGTATGTGACAGTCTTTTATAGGCCTGGCTCTACTACTATGTCAGACTACTAACAACAAATGCTTGATGAAATACCGAATTTGATCAAGTACCGGAGACGCTTCATAAAGTTGAGTTAGTAAAATCCGGAATCATCCTAATATAATACCGAACTAATAAAATACCGGACGCTTATATAAAACCAAAGTTATATCAAAACCAGACGCGCTTTGTTAGGATCGGGATAGCCGATAGGGGACTGGAGTCCGGCTAACAATAATCACTTACAACAACACACACCAATTGGCACTAATCCTTTTAAAGATTAGAACCGTTCTTAACACTACGCAGGTTGTCACAGACTCTTGAACCGAGTTATAGGGCGGAAATATCTGTTTCAACCTGAAGTAACTGCACACAATTCAGTTAATGGAAGATAGTATGGAGAGATCGATTCGGCTGAGGTGGAGACATATCGTTTCTGTTAGTGTAGTGATAGGAAGTAAATGAAGAATACATATTTTTTATGGATGTTCGGAGCAAACTCTCTTACGTCACCCCTTTTTCTCAAACAGTGAGAAGGATATTCACTAATGTAATATTCAACAACACAATACGATCGAGTCTTATTTACTGCTCGATATACACTTTATAATACTCACACATTATTGTACTACACTTTATAACAAATGTTTAACGTTTACAACTTTTTCACTTTGATCAAAGAAACTGTATGAATTCAGATACTTTTCAAGTTTGATTAGGTGAAAGCTGGATTGATATCGCGCGCGTTCGAACTGTTTTATTCAATTCCCTTAGCTTCCTTTTATATGGAAAATATGACAACGGTCATATTTCTCACTCTTGAGTTGATTGGTCATAGGTAGTCGAGCCGGTCAAAGTAGGTAGCTTTGCTTTTTATACATGTGGCAGCCATGCATGAGGGCGGCTTCCTGCACTGTGAAGGTTGCTTATGAGTTTGGATAAAATCTGCAATCATTAGATTGCTGCATGCCTTATCTCAGAACCTTCTTTTGCATATTCCCAAGATATATATTCATTACGCCATCTTCAGATTATTCATCACTTTGAATAATCTTCCCATTGGCCTTAGGATCTTCACTGCGGTGAGCTGGCCGAACATTTTCGGTTAGCATCTCTAACCGGGCCTGAGTTTGAGCTGTTCCGGCTTAACTATAAATATGTTTGAGCCGGTTCTGTTTAACTGAGAGAGTAGATTAGGTTGAGTATTTCGGTTTGACCGATCTTGTTGATGGTTTAGCCGATTCGGTTGAAACTGTTCCTGCACATATGGTTAAAGATTGATTAAGTTCTTTAGATAGTTGAATAAATTAACTATTTTGATTTTTCTAACAATTTCTCCCTTTTTGATTATTTAGAATAATTATTCAAAATTTGTTATTGTTGGCCGGGATTTTTAAAGAATTTAATTTTACTTGGCTAGTTTTTAGAAAAGTTTGTTTCTCATCAATTTCTCCCTTTTTGATGCTTTTATCCGAAAAGTATCAAAATCAGTGTAATGACCAGAAAGTTATATATATATAGTAAAAATAGAGTCATAAGATGAGAGTTCAAAAGCATACTACTTAGTAGATAAAAATAAAATAAATGAAACTTAAAGCTTAGGATCAAGAGTTTGGATTTCCCCCCTGTTCTTTTGCCTTTGCCTTCTGCTCCTCAATCCACTCTCTTTCCCTCTTGTCAGCGTCGAATGCCCTGCCGGTTATGAATGATGGTCTCGAAGCAGTTCGGTCGAAGTTGAAAAAGCCACCTTCCGATCTGGTCGGTCGAGTCTGAGTTCCGAAGGGTGGACTTCTCCCACCCTGAATGAAGATGACACTGATTTCGGCATTTGTGGCCTGTGTTGGCTGAGTGGTTGATAGAACTGAAGGAGTTGGAGCGATTTGCGTTTCCTTGGGTTTAGAGGGGTACCATCCTCTTCTTCGTCATCGGCAAGTGGAACGACAGGATTTACAACCGTTTGAGGATTACTCTATTCCACCCGAGATAGCAGTTCGTTTATTTCATTCCTCTTTCTTTTATTTGACCAAGCCCTTGTCATCACGCTAGTCTACTACTCGGTTTGTTGAGGATCTTGAGCTGTTTCGGCATCATCTGTTTCAGCTGCTTTCTATTTTTCCATTTCTTCCTCATGAATCTCCCGGGCTAAACATGCATCTGTGGTTTCAAGTTCCTTTCGCTTCCGCTCTTGTTCTTCTTCATCGACCCGGATTTTTAGAGCCGTTTCTGCATCGGCTCGGATCTGCTCTTTTGTGGCCACAACCTTGACCCTTGCAAACTCCTCAATTTGAGCTGACATGACTTGCATCATTTGAAGGAGTTGAGAGGTGGTCAATTCAACCGTTGACTTAACCGTTTCAATCTTTGAATCGGTTGTGGAGGCTCTAGCTTCCAAGAATGTCTGCCATTTGAACATTGATTTTTCGACGACATCAAGAATAAGTCCCTTCATATCGTCTGAAAGATATGCAACCTCATGCCTTTGCACCAGGTGAGGAGAGTGGACAGATAAAGCTATTTTCGGATTTGTGTCTGCAGAGTTAACATTAACGGACTTATTTGCAGATTTCTCCGATGGGGAAGCAGTGCGACCGTCTTTGTCCTCAAGTGATTTCGGGTGACTTTCTTCCTACTAGTCCCCCGTCGGTCTGGATGACTGACTGGTATCAAAAATCGACTTACCCGGATAATCTCTTTGATTTTCAGAATCCTCTCTATCCGGATAGTACCCTCTAACGTCTTTTACCGTTATTTCCTCCAACCTTGTGATTTTAGAGTTAAGATCATTTATAATTTTGAGAGCGTTTTCTCTTACCCTCTTTTCCACCTCGGTTGGTTCCCCTTGAACATCTTTCAATGTTTCGGTCAGCGTTTTTAACCTTGAGTGTGCGTAAACTAATTTCACTCTGGCCATGACCAGCGGAATGAAATTTGATTTCGCAAGGTTAAAGACTTCGTTTTCCAAGGCCACCAGTTTCACCTAGTGCTCATTTTCGATGTAGTTGGGGAGCATATGCTTGAATTTAATTTCATTTTTGATTTTGAACCAATGGTAGAATAGGCGGGATATTTCTTCGGCCATATTCTCAGATATTCTAAGAAGCCGATTGAACATGTCGTCGACCTCTTGTTGGGAAACCGGATTATCAGAGTCCGATGTAATGTCGTGATTGTCCGCCTCCTCATGAGTCGGATCTTGATCGTGTCCGGTTGAAGGAATTTCTTCAATAGCCGGACCAATGGTTTCTTTCTCAAGTTGACTACCTCCTTGCACCATAGGATCTTCCATCACCATCTCTTCATCATTTTCAGCCGTTTCCTTGGCCTTATCAGCATTAATTATCCGGTCATCTTCAACTGTCGGACCGGTTTCAGTGAGTTTGCTCGTCACCTCAGTTTTTATGACCCAATTGACAACAACTACCACGTTATTCATTTGATCCGAAGTCCTCTCATGGACTTCTTCATCTGCACCCCAGTAGTTTGAATGGGGGAATTTCTAAATTCAGGATTATGAGATGGAGTATGGGTACTTACCTCATGTAACGAAGCCCCTTTAGATGCAGACTTGTCGGCTTTGCTTGCCGATGATTCTGCCGGATTTGGTGAAGGGACTTATTCGGCTGCATGTTGTTTAACACCCAAAATAGTTGTAGGAAACTCCACGTTGATCGGAATAGGAGCGGGGGAAACCGCGCGGTTGCCCGAGTCGGCTGGTCTTGTAGAGTTAGTTCTAGCTGACTCTCCGATCTTTCAATCGCCGACTTTTTGCCCTTCTTAGCCGCTTTCTTGACTGAAGGCTTTTTAGCCTTTGGTTCGGCTGTAGTGGTTTTTAGCTTCTTTTCTTTCGGTTGGGTTTCCCTTAAAGCTTTTTCTCGTGGAGGCTTTTCTACTCATTGCAGACTTTTCTCGATGTTTTCGGTGTTGACAATCTTGGACGAGGGGAGAGGGTCACCCGATCTAGTTGGGATCTCAAGAAATTTTAGGATCTTGCCGATTTGCATGGCATATGCTAGAGACCGGTTCTTCGTTCTGGCTACCATATCACATAAGTTGTCAAACAGCACGCCGACCCAGTCCACCTTATCTCCTCGGATGATACTAGCCATCATCTCGAACTTAGGCCGAGTCAGATTATCAAAGTTACCTCCTTTCCCTTGATGAGACTTGAAGATAATATCAAGGAGCCACCAGAAATGGAAGTCTAACGTGCTCTTCTTTTCGGTGTGTTCAACCGGTTTATCCGAATTTGAAACATTCATTTTCACCTCCATCGCTTCGGCTTCAGTAAGGTTGTTCGAGAAATCGCGCCCTTCCGAGGGCAGTTGAAGAGCCGCTGCGAAAGTTTCCTCCAAAATATTAAAATTCTTTCCGTCCACCGTTGAAGAAATCACCCTCCCCTCTTCTTCACATTGGCATTCTTGAAGAAGGCTGTAACTTCCTCTTGATAGAGGGTGAACGGACCGCCTAGGAAGGTTTCCAGCCCATAATCCTTTAAGGATTCTATCATGTTCTTGAAGTCGGCAGTTCTGCTTGCTCGAATATCCTCGAAGTCGACCAGCAAGATGAAGACGAAGAGTGCATTATCACGTCCCATTTTATTTGGAAAAGTTTAAAGATTGAAGGAGTTTGGAAGTTTTTAGGAATACAATCAGCTTTAGAGAGAGAATAAGCGTGAGTTTTATGAATGATCCTGTCTCTTTATATAGGAAGTTGGCTGTGACGATTATGTAACTAAACCGTCACGTCGCCTTAGATAGTGGCGCTAAGATTTCCCTCCAAAAGTTAATGCGGTAACTGTTTGGCGGTAACTGTTGGAGGGTAAAATAGCGCGGTAAACTATGGGCGGTACACTATGGGCGGTTAAGTTTGAATTTAGCCGGATTGGTTTTGCCAAAATTTGTTGTCAAGCCGAGTTTTACGGTTTAACCGAAACGGATAAGTATTAAAGACCAAAATTTGAACTTTACCGAAATTTGGATTTTGAAGCCGGAATCATTTAAGACTAACAGAAGACTTAAGTTAACAACATGAATTTTAAATTTTTATGGCAATCGATTGTACATCAAAATAACCGATTAATTCATAGAGGGATAGAATCCTAGTCTAGATGATACAATATCGATTATTGTTGTGCCATCCTTTCTTCGATCCTTTGAACCCATCTTTCCAACGTCTCATCTGTCAGAATATTAGCCGGTCTCATCGGGGTTCCTGGTCCGAAACTCGGAAGAACGGAGCGAAGATATCGGCTGATCTGAGGAGTAAAGTCGATCCTTCTTCTGTCGGCTGAGATGTACGCCTTCAGATACTGAAGATAAGAGAGGCCTAGTTGATGGGCATGCGCCGATGTATTGCTATCATAATTTCGAACACTTGCCGAGTGTAGTGTTAGTTCGGCATGTGTCCCAAGATAGATCGCTGAATGATATCCTAGAGAATTTGAATGAGGGGGTCTAGATTGTCTTTTAGGTCGTGACAATCGACCGAGTGGGAGGGCGAGCCAGAAAAGTTGTTTCCGAAACGCTCAACTATCTGGGGCAGAGAAGTGGAAAGTCTGAAAATACTTCGGATGGAAGATCGAAGAATTCTGCAAATGAATCTTACGTGATCCGATAGAAATCGGAATCAATGTAAATTGTGATGCTTCCATCATTCCTTACTTTTGCGTTGTTGAAGAATTCGGTGACCTCCTCTTCGATGATGTAGTGTGTTTTCTTAAGGAATTTTCTCAACCCGGTCTCAATCAGCGGGTTGAAGATTATGTCCCATGCTCTTGTGTCTCGGTTTGAATCAAAGTTGACAATAATGGAGTTTCTGAATTGAGCATTCATTTTTGAAGATTTGATAAAGACACTCTTCTTGGTTTTTAGAGAGAGAGACAGATGGTTGTGATTTGATTTGTTAGGGGATAGGTTCTTTATATAGGAGAACGTTTACAAAGAATTTAATGGGAATGTTTCAAAAATATCTGACCGTTACGTGTTATCAATATTCTCACATTAAATGTTTGTTGCCTTTGCAAGGGAATATTTTTGAAAAGATACGATGTAGGCTGGCTAGCCTATCCGGACTAGTCACGTCTTTTGGGGAGTGATCACATCTTTTCCTAATGTTGATTTTGAATAATATTCAGTTCTTTGAATGATTTTTTGGCTTGAATGTGAAAGAAGTAGTAGCTTCTCCATGAGAAGATACCGGTTTGGCCAAAATGATTTGTTAAAAATTTTAACGTTGAGCCGAAATAAAAGTTGATTTCATTACTTGGGGTCCCTAACTGATATTACAACAAAATTATTGGTTTGAGATTGAAAGCAGATAGATCCTAGATTTAATGGTGGGATGGACCAATCGCTGGAACTTTCTTGGCCTTGGATTTGTTCCATCGGTCGATTTGTTCTTGGATCCTCTCCTTTGTCAGCAGCTGGTTCGGGTGAAGAGTGATACCCGAGCGGTGTTGGGTGTTGAGATCATTGAACAGACCGCTTAGCTGTGGGGCATAGCCAGTTTTCTTGGAGATGATTAGCTCCTTCAAGTTGTCAAAGATAATCCGGGACCAGTTTATCGGAGTTCCTTTGGTGATGGCGACCATCATCTCGAAGATTTGTTGGGTGTAAGATTTAATCTTATCCATGACAAGAACGGACTTACCCAGAATCTCGCTGAGAATCTAGTATTCATGTGCAAGGAGGCTCTTGGGTCCCCAGGTGTTAACCGGGATCATAGAGCCAGATAAGTGGTGGCGCATCTCGTCGATGACCATTAGAGAGTAGGTGAGATCGGTGAAGCCTTCAGTAGGCAGCTTGCAAGCTAATGCGAAGTCTGTCTCACTGAAAAGAAATGATTTTCCATGATCTTGAGCAAAGATGATATCTCGGTGTATCACCCTTGCGGTTTCGAAGAATTCATTGACTACAATGTAGTCAATAGAATAACGATTTTCAAGGAATCTCCTAAGGCCGGAGCTTTCAAGAGCTAGAAAAATATATTGGACTTCATTGTCCTCGGATTGGGAAACCGATTCAAAAGGCCAGTAGAACTTTCTTAGATAGAGAGCAAGACATTTCGCTTGATGATTTTGCTTAAGTGTATATTTGTGATGAATAGTGTTTTGAGATAGAATTAGATGTGTTGCTTAAATAGCCAAAGGATGGTTAACATGTTTAGTGATATCATCTTTTTAATTATGGTGGATTTAACGTGTTTATGTGTATAATGGTTATTTCCAATGAGAAAGTAATGATGAGAAAAGATTTTCATTATGGCTTAAAAATATATGGAATGAATGTTAGTCTTTCTCTTTCAGTGATAGACATGTGTCTTCACTTTGATTGAGGTTTAGACTGTTTTTATATGCATAGGGTAATCATCAAATCATGCACGACAACAGCGACCAGCCATCCCAAGTTAGCTGAAAATTCACTTACCGAAATCATGATGTGATTTATCGATTGGTTTTCCATGACTGGTTTATTGAGATAGCTTATTCCGGTGTGAAGAAATATCGAGTTCAGGCGACATTTATTAAGGTTTGAGGAATAAACCATATGTTTTATCCGAGTCATTTGAACAGTTTGATTAATGCACCGATAATTTGGTAGTGTGATTTTACTGGGCTTAACTGGAGACATCTTTTCCGGTTAGCATACTTGATCGTTTTAATTTCCCATTATAGTAGCTGATCGGATATTTCAAAAATTCCTCGAGCATGGTTTGAGAAGCGTAAGCTTCTCCCTGAACTAATGCCCTGGTTTTTCATGAATGTGTTTTTGAAAACATGCAAATGCATTTAAGGAAGGATTTGTTTGTTATCAGCAAGTCCTAAGATGTTTCGAAAGAAAGAAAACTTAGCTTCCTGTAGTGACTTGGTGAAGATGTCGGCCATTTGCTGTTCGGTTGAGACATATTCCAGACGGATGTGTTTTTGTTGAACATATTACCGTATGAAGTGATGTCTTATGTCGATGTGTTTTGTTCTTGAGTGCAACACAGGATTGTATGTGATAGTTATCGGGCTGGTGTTGTCACAGAAGATCGGAGATTCTTTAGCGATTATTCAGAAATCCCTCTGTTGTTGTTGGATCCAGAGGAGTTGAGCGCAGCAGCTACTGGATGCTACGTATTCTGCCTCTATGGTTGAAGTGGCAACTGGCGTTTGATTCTTGTCGGACCATGACACAAGCCGGTCTCCCAAGAATTGGCATGTACCGTTGGTACTTTTTCAGTCTATCTTGTAGCTTGTATAGTTTGCATCAGAATAGCTTATTAGATTGAAACTGGAATCCTTCGGATACCACAGTCCCACATCTTGAGTGCCTTTTAAGTATTTTAAGATTCTTTTGGCAGCAGTGAAGTGAGATAGTTTCAGATTTGCTTGTAATCTTCCGTATACGCCAACCGCGAACAAAATGTCCGGTCGGCTAGCTGTTAGATATAAAAGTGACCCGATGATTCCTCGGTAGGCCGTGATGTCTTTTTCCAAGTGTATATAGCTCGTTTACCACACTAGTGAACCGATCACTAAATTCCATCATGTTTTCTTTGAGCTTCATTCTATGTTCTCATATTTCTGAGTTGCCACCAGAATCTTATTTTCTTTTGTCCTTTCGTTTCCTTCATTGAGCTGAATGATAGTTTCCCAGGCTTCCTTTGTACTTTGACAATCTCTGACTTTACCGAAAGTATTGTTGTCCAGAGATTTGAAAATGTGTCTCTTGCAATGGTTGTCCAGGTTGTTTCTCCTTCTGTCTTCAGCCGTCCATGCACCGGTCTCCTTCTCAATCTTTATCAGACCTTCTTTTAGGATGGAGTTCATTTCATCATCCATAGTGATCAGATGTAGGTACATTTGAACCTTCCAATCGACAAATGCCTCACTGTTTAGCATTGGGGGTCTTTCATTGTGAGTCATGTTTGTCAGCGTTTCCGGTTGCTTGAGTGTTAAGATCCTCGCTTTGATACCACTTGTTAGGATCGGGATAGCCGATAGGGGACCGGGGTCCGGGGTCCGGCTAACAGTAATCACTTATAACAACACACACAAATTGACACTAATCTGGTTAAAGATTGATATCGCGCGCGTTCGAACTGTTTTCTTCAATGCCCTTGGCTTCCATGTATATGGAAAATATGACAACGATCATATTTCTCACTCTTGAGTTGATTGGTCATAGGTAGCCGAGCCGGTCAGAGTAGGTAGCTTTGCTTTTTGTACATGTGGCAGCCATGCACGAGGGCAGCCGCCTGCACCGTGAAGGTTGCTTGTGATAAAATCTGCAATCATTAGATTGATGCATGCCTTATCTCAGAACCTTCTTTTGCATATTCCCAAGATATATTCATTACGTCATCTTCAGATTATTCATCACTTTGAATAATCTTCCCGTTGGCCTTAGGATCTTCAATGCATTGAGATGGTCGAACATTTTCGGTTAGCATCTCTAGCCGGTCCTGAGCTTGAGCTGATCTGGCTTAACTTCAAATATGTTTGAGCCAGTTCTGTTTAACCGAGAGAGTAGATTATGTTGAGTATTTCGGTTCGGCCGATCTTGTTGATGGTTTAGCCAATTCGGTTGAAACTGTTCCTGCACATATGGTTAGAGATTGATTAAGTTCTTTAGATAGTTGAATAAATTTACTATCTTGATTTTTCTAACACGCTTCTTAAATACCAAACATGTATAAAACCGGAAGCGCCTCTTAAATACTGATCTCATATAAAACCGATCTCGATATGAAGACCGATCTCGATTAAATACCGGACGCGCTCTTTTGTATAATACCAATTTGGATATAAAACCGATCTCGATATGAAAACCGATCTCGATTAAATACCGGACGTGCTCCTTTGCATATTACTGATTCAGATATAAAACCAATCTCGATATGAAAACCGATCTCGATTAAATACCGGCCGTGCTCCTTTTCATAATATCGATTTGGATATAAAACCGATCTCAATATGAAAAGTGATCTTGATTAAATACCGGACGCGCTCCTTTGCATAATAATGATTTGGATATAAATCTGATCTCGATATGAAAACCGATCTCAATTAAATATCGGACGCGCTCATTTGCATAATACCGATTTGGAAATGATAGAATCGATGTTGCCAATAGATACTAGGTTCTGACTATTAATAACAGCTTACGATAAACTCTTCGATAATAATCATGTGAGGGATTAGTATCTGTTTCTATTCTTCACAAATCCTCCAAATCTTGAAACAAATTCAAGTGCGGAAGTGTACGTTAGATTTGAATCTTTGAACAACTGAATGTCAATGGCAGAAAGTAAAGACCATATGGAGTTTTATGGATGTTCGGAGATAAAACTCCTACGTCACCCCTTCTTCCACAACCGGAAGGATATCCACTAAATACTTTGAATCAAATACAACTCACTGAGCTAGCTAACTCTCTATTGAACAAAATAACCTTTGTTCAACTTACAATATTCTCACAGATAGACAGTAATTGAATTTCTTTCTTGATCTTAAAGGATGTAAGAAGTCAGTAAGAGCAAAAGTAAGATTGGTAGTGAGTTAGGTAATTTGTGAATCAAGTTGTAAAACTAGTTCAGTATGTTCAAGTGATTCGTCAATTGTCCTTGAGCATCTATTTGTAGTAGAAGGACACCAACGGTCGAATCTTCTTTGTGGACACGTGGCATGTGTCCGTTGGATGGCCTCCTATAGTACTAGAGTACACCAGACTCTATGAAATTGGATAGTGGTCGTACCGAACAAGTAGTACGCCGAATATCCTCTGATATTGTCTTGTACTGGACAGACAGTTGGAAGGATATTCGTGTACGTGGCGTTCATTCATTTGATGTAATTAGTTGGCCTGTCAGACAACCAAGAAGTGAGTGGAGCAGGATTAACAGACAACTAGTTGATCGTGGTTAGACATATGCTTTCTTCAGACGACTGCTTAAGCAAGGCATTAGACGTGCTCCTTTAGACTACATCTAAAGGAGTTAAACGTCCTCGTATCACTATGCATCCCTTTAGACCTCGTCTAAAGGAGTTAGACATCACCGTCTAACTACGCATCCATTTAGACCTCGTCTAAAGGAGTTAGACGTCCCCGTCTAACTACGCATTTCTTTAGACCTCATCTAAAGGAGTTAGACATCCCTGTCTAACTACGCATCCCTTTAAACCTCATCAAAAGGAGTTAGACGTCCTCGTCTAACTACGCATCCCTTTAGACCGCGTCTAAAGTAGTTAGACTTCCACGTCTAATTACGTTTCCCTTTAGATCGCGTCTAAAGGAGTTAGACTTTCATGTCTAACTACATTTCCCTTTAGACCGTGTCTAAAGGAGTTAGACTTCCACGTCTAACTACGTTTCTCTTTAGACCGCGTCTAAAGGAGTTAGACTTCCACGTCTAACTCGTTTCCATTTAGAACGTGTCTAAAGGTGTTAGACTTCCATGTCTAACTACATATGACGTCTAAGATAGCCTACTTTAGACCACGTCTAAAGTAGCATAGTCTTATATATGCACCTGCATAAAACAAATAGACTATTTAGCGTTATTCTATTTAAATATCATCAAAATTACGTTGTTAAGATAATGTTCCAGATCATAGCTATTGTTTATTTCAATTTCAAATTAATTATTTCACTTAATTAACTCTTTTCCTTACTTTATTTTATTTTTTCTCAACAATTTCCCACTTTTTGTTGATGTTAAAACTATGTAAGCATTATCAAGCAAAAAACACCCATCAAATAAGATTAAGATCAAAGTAGTTCACCAAATTATTTAAACATAATTTTAAAGTACCAAACACAAGGAAAAAGATTTAGTGTCCTTCCCTCTTTACTCTTAGATCGGCGCCTCTTAGGGGAATTGATTTTCCAGTTAGGAGGTTCTGGAATCGACTGATCGCTCGACCTCCACTACTACCTCCTCTGTCGCCTCCACGAACTTGGTCTCTTTTGTCTAGTTGACAACTGCCTTCGCCTCCTTCAGTAGCTTTTGGTTTAGATTTTGATCGAGTTCCTCGAGCAGAAGTTGACCCCCCTCTTTTGCTTCCTTCTCCCTTTTTAACATTATCTAGGTTGGCAACAATAAGAGCTCTTTCTTTCTTTCTCAGCAGCAGCTACAACTTCTTCTTCAGCTTGAAATTTCCTTGTAATGGTGTCAGCTTGCTCTAATCGCTCAGCCTCTACCCTATTTAGCGAGTTATACATCTCCATTACTTGGGACTGAATAAGTTCAATTATGGACCTTGTCTGTTGGTGAAGCTCTAGATTGACATTCTTTGATTCAGCATGAAGATCCGATTGTCGTTTAAAGAAGTTATTTTCCAACTTCTTGTATAGAGTATGAAGGAGGTTGACTTCGTATGTATTTTGCTTCAATTTTTTCTCAGTTTCCTTTTGAGTGGAAAGAATAAAAGAGACATCTTCTTTACTTGATGCAGACCCCTTCTCAAGATTTTCCAATCTGGACGATACGTCCATTATGTTTTGCGGCATAGAACTCAGCGCATCCATAATTGAATTGAGAAAGTTTGCTCCTCTAGGAGAGGCTTCTTCGGAGGCAGGACCAACAGAAGATACGACTTGGGAGCAAGTTGGAGTAGTGCGAATATGGTTTATATGCAAGCTTACTTATATGGAATGCTCTGGTTCTTTGTCTTTAAGGGGTGAGGAGGAAGCATTTGATATATTCCTTGAATTTTCTTTTCCATTTAAGATCTCGGCACATACCTGATTAATACGCTCTGAAATATCTTCAGAGTGAAGAGGTAGATCAACAACGTTCTAAACGATGTGTGCAACTGTCTTGATAGGAGAAGATTGATGAGAAATTAAAGGGGAAGAGGATATTTCTGCTAATGGCGTTTCTTCAGAGGAGGACTCAACATTTTCAGATTGTTCCCCCTCAACAGACGAAGTCTTCTCTAGATTAACTTGCTTCAAGGGTTTCCCCTCAGCTTGTGAACCTGATGTTTATTCAGAGTTCTTTGGTGGTTCCCCCTCAATCGATGGTGATTTTTATGCTTCAAACGTAGGAGGAGTCACTTCATATGTCTCCTTCTGAGGAGTGGGAATCTGATCAGCTTCAAAAGCTACTACCTCATCTTCTATATGAATTTCTGGTTGAACCACAACAGGGGTCTGTTCAACATAATGTTGGTCTATTAGACACTTTTCTTCAAAGGATAAGTTGGCAAGCTCAATGAGATAGGTAGAAGCTTGCTCTTCATCTTTAGAAATAAATTGTTCAGCTCTAATGATTCATAGGGGCTCGCCTTGAAGAACAGACATGTCATCAATGTGATCAGAACTGTTGAAATTTACACTGAGATTAAATATACTCGACCAAGATGACTCTGTGCAATGAGCATATCGGAGGACTGTGGAGCAATAGTCATTCATTAGCAAGTCAAGTTGTTTAAGTGCTTTTGATAGAAAAATTAAGTAAGTTAATTTTTTAAGCGGCCAGAAAACTAAACTACTATTAACTTTCATGTGCAGGAACAGACCGAGTCGTATAAACCGGCTGGAGACTACATAAACCGGCTGAAGAATACATCAAAGAAATCCGGCTCCAGATGATCAAGTCATGATCAAGAGGAACCAACTTCAATATCTCAAACAGACCGGCTAACAAAGAAAAGCTCATATTCTAGTCGGACCACATTACGAAAAAGTCAACCGGAAACCAAGAATTACAAAGCTGATGTAATATGACGAAATAGACGTTTCTTGGGAAAATGTAAGAACATAAGATCCAGATCAGAAGCAAACGATAAAAAAATGATGATTTGTTGATCTGAAGATCCGACTCAGACAACTGGAAGGTGCATGTCTGACACTTGTCAAAAACTACAAGCCGGCTACGTCATCCATACCTGACCGGTATATGCATGCTTGCCAAGTGTCAGGAAGTTGAAACGTGCACGCAACAACTCTGAACCGGCGTGGCTTCAAACTGACCAATCCCACGGTGAGAGAAGAAGATGATCGTTGGGATCTTTTTCACTATAAAAGGAAGACGAAGCGACTTCATTTATTACGGTTCCTGAAATATCTTAAGAGAGAGAAAGAAATCTCACGCGCGATCCTAAACTATTGTTTCATTTACCGAAAGCTTTAATGTGCTGTATTATTGTATTACATCAAGAGTGAATTGGTATAACCGGCGAGTAACGAGTTAGGCTCGACCGGCATTGTAAGTGTTGTAACTTTGAAAGTTAGTGGAGATCCTTCTCATAATCTAAGAAGAAGGGTGACGTAGGAGGGTTTGCTCCGAATATCTATAAAAAATCTTGTCTCGTGTCTTTTACTTATTTCCCGCTTATTTACTCTAAAACCGAAATACATTAACAGAAATTTAATCCTACTCCTATAATCAAAACCGGTCTATACATACTCCTTAAACCGACTCCTCATAAATCTCATCCAAGTCGTGTGTGTTGGTTCAGACTGAAATAGACATTTCCGCCTTTGAACCCGGTTCAAGAGTCTGTGACAGTTTGCGTAGTGTTAAGAACAGTTTTAGTGTTTAACCGGACTATCACCAAATTGTGTGTTGTGTTGTTGTAAGCGGTCAACCCTTCCAAAACCGGAACACCCCGGTCCTCCAAGGGCGACCCCGATCCTAACAAGTGGTATCAGAGCAAGGTTCTTAACACTCAAGCAACCGAAGAAGATGGGAAGCATGACCCACAACGACAAGCCACCAATGCTAAACAGTGAAGCGTTTAGTAGCTGGAAGAAACAGACGTATCTTTATCTGATTACGCTGGACGATGAGATAAGTAGAGTTCTGAAGATAGGACCAATAAAGATCAACAAGGAGATAGACACATGGACAACTGAAGATCGAAGAAGGAGTAACCTAGACAACCATTGCATGAGACACATCTACAAGGCTATAGACGATAACACATTGAACAAAATATAAGATTGTGATAGTGCAAAGGAAGCCTGAGAGACGATCATTCAGATCCATGAAGGAAACGAAAGAACAAAAGAGAACAAAATCTTGGTGGCTACTCAAAAATATGAGAACATCAGGATGAAACTAGGAGAAAACATGAAAGAATTCAGCAACTGGTTCACCAGTGTGGTCAACGAGCTACAAACACACGGAAAAAGATACGACAACCGGGAAGTAATCATTAAAGCGTTAAGATCACTGCCGAGCACATGGGATATCAAAACCATGGTGATGAGGGAGTCAAGCAATCTCGGGCAGATGAAAATGCATGATATGTTCGAAGATCTAAAAGCATATGAGTTCGAGATCAAGTCTCGGATCGAAGACGAAGCATCTACGTCAACCGCAACTAGAGCTCTAGTTACATCGGTGGAACCGACGGTCCAAGTATCAACCGCTCCGGCTCCAGTCAAAAACGCTGACCAGATCAGTGAAGATGTGATGGCGATGCTAGCTCAGAAATTCGGGAGATTCATGAAGAAGAACCAACCGCCACCTAACAACAATTTTAATTATAACTACGTTGATAAATTAAATAAAAGATGTTATAACTGTGATGATTTTGGACATTTCAGGTCAGAGTGTAGAAAACCAAGAAGAGACGATAGAAAACCGGAAAGCAGCTACCAAGGAAACAATTATCAAGGTAACCGGTATCAGGGTAACAACCATTAAGGGAACGATTACCGGAGAAATGACAACCAAAGGAACGATTACCGAAGGAATGACAACCAGCAAACCGATGAAGGAAAGGAAATACAAAAGGCACTCATCGCATCCGACGGTGGAACTAAATGGGCGTACTCCGATAACGAGAATGATGAAGAGAGAGTAACATGCTTCATGGAAAACGACGAAGAGGTATTTGATTTCTCTTCTGATGAATTTACTAAGGAAGATCTGATTTCTGCACTCAACGAAATGGTCGCTGAGTTCAGAAACATATCTGCTTATGTACCGACTCCGGTAGAACATAAAACCGTAGAGTCAAGTGGTATCGTTGGTGAGCCATGCGAAACCACAATATATGAACCGACTAAACTATCCTTAGAGAATGAGGAGACAGTTCAACCAGTAACTGAAGTAAATGAACGAACACTGTATATTACGGCTGCTTGGGAAAGGTCCCGTAAAGCCGTAGATCAGATGTGCAAATATAAAAGACATCCTAAGTGTAAATTTGGTGTTGGATACAAACAAACCTAATCAAACGAACCAAATCAATCTAACGGGATGAAACTCACAAAAGACAATCTTCCTTTCGTAAGATTTGTCAAGAGTTCTTCAACCAACAATGAAGCAGAAAATGTCATAAAATCAGAACTAAAGTATGTAAGTCCAACCGAATCGGAAAAATGGCTTCATCCTAAGAGAAGGAAAGCCAACCGAACAGAAGATAAACGAAATAAAACAAGTACACCTCAACCTCAAAACCATTCATCACCTCGATATAAGGCATTCTTGAGCAAAGATCAAGAAGTTAAGCCAAATACCATAAGAACCAATACCGGGAAAGTGATCCGACTTATTCAAGTTTGGATCCCAAAGGGACTAATTAACCACGGACCCAACTGAATGTGGGTACCAAAAAGGTGTAAATATCTCTGTTTTGCAGGTTAGGAGAGGCAACCGACTAAGGAACTCGGAATGGTATCTGGACAGTGGATGCTCAAGACACATGACCGGTAACAGCGGACTACTAGCAGATATAACTTATGAAACCGGAGCAGTTATCACATTTGGTGACAACTCAAAAGGTAGAACTGTGGGCAAGGGTAAGATTGTCCATGGTAACTTGTCTATAAATAATGTATTATTGGTAGAGAACTTGCATTTCAACCTGTTAAGTATCAGTCAAATGTGCGATGTAGGATACAAAGTTGAGTTTCATAAAAATGCATGTTTAGTTAAAGATCATCAAAATGATATTTTATTAACCGGTAACCGAATGGGAAATATTTACAAAGTTGATTGGAAAACTAAGTTTGAAAATCCTGTATGCATGATAGCTGGAAATGACCCAAACTAGCTCTGGCACAAACGGCTAAACCATTTGAACTTCAAAACAATAAACTTCATATGTTCTAGGGAATTAGTTTACGGTTTTCCAAATGTCAAGTTTTCAAAAGACAAAATCTGTGTTGCATGTCAAATAGGTAAGCAAATAAAGTCTTCTTTCAAAAGTAAAGGAAATCATCAATCCGAATGATGTTTAGAACTCCTGCATATGGATCTGTTTGGTCCGGTTAAAGTAACAAGTCTAGGAGACATGTAATATACTATGGTAGTTGTTGATGATTATTCTAAATTTACTTGGGTAATATTTTTAGCTTCTAAAAATCTAGCAACGCCAAACCTGATTAAACTGATTTTGAGAATACAAAATGAAAAATCTATTCGAGTAAATAAAGTCAGAAGTGATAGAGGAACTGAATTTACAAACAGCAAGTTAACTACTTTTCTTGATGATTCCGATATTAGACACGAGTTGTCTAGTGCCAGAACTCCTCAACAAAATGGCCTGGCTGAGAGAAGAAACCGAACTCTCAAGGAAGCCGCAAGGTCAATGATAGCCGATTCGGGTATTGCTCAAAAATTTTGGGCCGAGGCTATCAATACCACATGTTACACTCAAAATCGGTCTCTAGTAACTAAATGTTTTTCTAAAACCCCTTTTGAGATATACTATGATCGAATCCCAAACATACGGTATTTTCAAATTTTTGGTAGTAAATGTTTTGTTCACAACAACGGCAAAAATTATTTGACCGTTTTTTATGCTAAATCCGATGAAGGAATAATGTTGGGATATTCAGCTGTAAGTAAAGCATATAGAATCTATAATACTAGAACTTTAACAGTTGAAGAAACATCTCACGTTGTTTTTAATGAATCGATTGAACGAAACACTATATTACCCTTCGACCTTCACAATAGAATGGAACATTTCAATATCTATTCTGATGATGAAGATGAGGTTCCGGTTTATAGTCGTTTTGTCAATGATCAAGCGGTTGATGCTGAACCTCAGCCTGTTCAAGCTGCTTTACTGCAGAAAGTTGACTCTTCAGTTTCAACTGAAGAATTCGGTCGGTTTGATTCTGTTCAGCCTACCGATCAGTCTAACCTTGATCAACCAACCGAACGTTTGGAAGACACGTCTCGGATAAACCTCCGAAGGAACAAAAATCATCCTCTTGAACTAGTAATAGGTAACATATCCTCACCCGTCCGAACTAGGCAACAAAATTTGGAACACTATGAAAACTCAGCTTTCATATCGCAAATTGAGCCGAAAAAGGTGGATGAAGCGTTGTCAGATCTCGACTGGATCCTGGCAATGCAAGAGGAACTAAACGAGTTTGATAGAAATAAAGTCTGGTACCTAGTTCCTAGACCGAAAAACAAACCGGTTATAGGAACAGGATGGGTATTCAGAAATAAACTCAATGAAGACGGTTTAGTTACGAGGAACAAGGCCCGGTTAGTGGCTCAAGGCTATAAACAGGAAGAAGGCATTGATTTTGAAGAATCATTTGCTCATGTAGCTAGACTTGAGGTCATTAGAATATTTCTAGTATTTGCAGCTTTTAAAAATTTCAAAGTTTTTCAAATGGATGTTAAAAGTGCTTTTCTAAACGGTAAAGTAAATGAAAAGGTGTATGTTAATCAACCTCCAGGTTTCAAAAATTCAGAATATGAAAATCATGTTTACCGACTAAACAAGGCCCTTTATGGTTTGAAATAGGCTCCAAGAGCCTGTTATGACACATTAACGCAATTCTTATTTGATCACAAGTTTACAATAGGTTTAGTCGACAAAACTCTTTTCAAATTTGAGAAAAAGGAACATATATTACTCGTTCAAATCTATGTTGATGATATTATTTTTGGATCAACCGATCCAAAGTTATGTGATAAATTCTCAAAAATGATGACTGACAAATTTCAAATGAGTATGATGGGAGAACTGAGTTTCTTCCTAGGACTTCAGGTTAAGCAGATCGAAACCGGAACTTTCATAAGCCAACCAAAGTACGCAACCGAACTATTGAAGAAATTTGGAATGGATACATGTGCTGAGGCGGTTACACCAATGAGCTTTTCCGTAAAGCTAGACAAAGATGAGGATGGTCAAGCCGTTGACATCACAGCATATCGAGGAATGATTGGATCTCTGCTCTACCTAACAGCCAGCCGACCGGACATCCTGTTTGCGGTCGGAGTATGCGAGAGATTTCAAGACAATCCAAAGCAATCACACTACACCGCGGCTAAAAGAATCTTAAAATATCTGAAAGGAACTCAAGATGTGGGACTTTGGTACCCAAAAGATTCAAGTTTTAATCTCATAAGTTACTCAGATGCGGACTACGCAGGATGCAAAATTGATAGAAAGAGTACAAGTGGGACTTGCCAATTTCTGGGAGACCGGCTCGTCTCATGGAACAACAAGAAGCAAACCTCAGTTGCAACATCAACCGCAGAGGCAGAGTACTTAGCAGCCGGAAGCTGCTGTGCACAACTCCTCTGGATCCAACAACAACTAAAAGACTTTTGTGTAATAGCTGAAGAATCGCCAATATTCTGTGACAACACCAGTGCAATATCGATCACATACAATCCGGTGTTGCACTCAAGAACGAAACACATTGACATAAGACATTATTTCATCGGGGAGCATGTTCAACAGAAACATATCCGGATGGAATACGTCTCAACTGAGAAACAAGTAGTTGACATCTTCACCAAACTGCTACAGGAAGCTATGTTCTCTCATTTCAGAAATATTTTAGGACTTACTGATAGCAAGCAACTTATACCGTAATCATCCATGCATGCTGTCTACATACATTATCATGAAAAACCGGGATATGCGTTCAGGGAGAAGCTCTCGCTTCTCAAACCGTATTCAAATAGGACATTAAACATTCAAGGATTCCAATTGGGAGGAAGTCTCCGGTTATTCCTGATCACTTCATAATATCAAACCACATGTATACATACTAAGCAGTTCAAATGACTTGGTGAAAACGGATAAGTTAATCCAAAGTTGAACAAATGTTGATGTGATTCAATATTTCTTCACACCGGAATAAGGTATCCAACTAAAACCGGTCACGGAAAACCAATTAGTAAAAATGCATCATGGTTTAGATAAAACTGAATTTTTCCGGTTAACTTGGGACAGCTAAACGCGTTTTCATGCACACCTTGAGAAATGAAGCCTATAATTAATAAAATAGTATACCTCAATCGAGATGACGACACATGTCCATCATCAAGAGAGGGAGACTAACATCTTGTCAATAGATTTATTGTCATCATGAATATCCTCAGTAATTATTAATTTTGCATTGGAAATAAACATTATACACTTCAACAAGTTAAAGCCTATTAATTAATCGATGAAATCACTAAGCATGCTTAACCTACTAATCTAGCCGAACCCCTGGCTATATAAACAACCCTTCATTCTTCACAACACTTTACAAAATTCACTATTCACAAAGATTTCTTGAACTAAACCTATCACAAGAACATGAATTCTGATCCACTCGCCAAGAAAATTTTGCTGGCTGATTTCAACTCCATATACCAATATGAAGACCATGACATCAAAGATATGTTCTTAGCCGTTGAAAGAAGCGGACTAAGAAGATTTTTGGAGAATAGATTCATCATCGACTACTTGGTAGTCAATGAGTTCTTCGAAACGGCAAAGGAAGTGCATCAAGACAGATTTCGCTGAATACTACGGTTTACCCACTGAAGGGGTAACCGACCTCACTTACTCCCCGGTGACCATTGAAGAAATGTGTCATCGGTTCTCCAACTCCATCATCCCGGTTAAGCCCTGGGGTGCTAAGAGTCAACTATCTCACAAGTACCAGATTCTGTGTAAGATTCTGGGAAAGTCTGTTCTGGGTAGAGAGAAAAGCTACTACTATACCAGAGGCTCTTCGAAATGATGATTGCCGTCACGGTCGGGACACCGGTAAACTGGTCCTGGATCATCTTCAGCAACATGAAGAAGATGATTCTCTCAAACAAAACCGGCTACGCTCCTCAGCTAAGCGGTTTCTGTGCAAGTCTGAACATCCATTCTGGGCCCTTCGTCACTCTTCACCCAAAGCACGTGCTCACGAAGGAAAGAATCCAAGAGCTAATCGACCGGTGGGAAGCAGCAAGGGCTAAGAAAAATCAAAATGTCGGTTCATCTAATGTCTAAATCCTTTTTATCTCTTTCCTCAATCATCAAACCGGTAATTTTGTTGTACTACCGGTTTGGTACGTTTCATTAATGAAAATCTTTTCTTTTCTCTTCGGTCGAAACCAAAGGAATTCTAAAGAAATAAACGACATTAAATGCGATACACCAAATAAAATCAAATCAGTCTTGAAAACCGAAATGTTCGCTTTCCAAGAAGCATTCTTAATCCAAATAGACTAGACAATCTATTATTCCCTTAAAAATTGATAAGCCTTTATGACTATACATAAACGGTTTGATTTTTCAAATATTCTCATTAAATGCAACCAACCGCCCACACTATAAAAGGGGCTTCATCCTTCTTCACCAAATCAAACTTCAAATATTTTCCTCTCTCTCTAAGCTCGAATCCTCAAAACTCATTCACTCTCTGCTCAGATCCTCTCTTGAAAATGAATGCTGAAATGAGAAACACCATTATCGCCGACTTCTATGAAGTGTTGAACTCTAGGTTTGAAGAAACTATATTCTCACCGATCGTAGAATCGGGGTTGCAACAGTTTCTCGAGGGTTCAGACACCATCCTCGAAGAGGAGGTGTATGAATTCTTCAACAATGGGCACATACTTGATGATGACAGCATAAGGACCATCATTGACGGAAGATTTCTTCGGCTCACCGAGGAGCATTTTGCCTATTTTTTCGAACTCCCAACTGAAGGATTTTCGGATTTCCCAACGCCGTATTTTCCGGCCAAAGAAGACTATGCCTTCATCTTTTCCAGCTCCATTCATCCGGTTGATGAATACGGTGAAAAGGATGACCTCGCACCCCAATACCAAGTCTTTCATGACTTGGTCCAGCGGTCTATCATGGGCCGAATGCCCAACCAAAACTACAACCGGGAGGCTTTCGACATCATGATAGCCATCGTTAGACAATCGCCCATAAACTAAGCTTCATATCTCTTCAATAATTTGAAGAAACTTGTCTTAGCTCCGAGGGGAAGGATCAATTTTTCTCCCCAAATCAGCCGATACCTGCAAGTTCATCGTCCCAACCATGGACCCGGTGTTCCTGTCGGACCGGCCAACACCATGACTCGACCCATGTTGAACAGATGGATATCGAGGATTTAGGAATGAACCGGCAACACCGTGGATGAGTGGGTTGAAGAATTTAAAAGGGAGATTGGCTCGATCTTCTTTAAATTTATGTAGTTTCCGGTTATTCTGGTCATTTTGTTGTACGATCAGATAACCACTTCATCTCCTTTTGCTTCGGTTTAATATAAGAATCTTATATCTTTAACTCTCTGGTTTTTCACATAAGCTTCTTTTCGGTTCTGATTTGAGTAAATAAAAGACTTCCAGTTAACCAAAGCTTCCGGTTAACAAAATTTCCGATTAAGAAAATATCAAAACAAATCTGAAAATTCAAAGTTTACCGCTCACGGTTTACCGCCCACAATATTACCGCCCATAGTTACTCTCCGCAATTACCGCCTAAAGTTACTACAGTAACTTTTGGAGGGATAATTGGCGCCAAAACGCAGAATGAAGTGACGGTTCAACTTCTAATCGTTCAAAACCGCTCCCTATATAAGACAAAAATAGTTCATTATTTGCTCATGCTTTCTCTCTCTAAAAACTCAAGCAATCTCTTGTATCCCGATCCTCTCTGATCTTCATCTTCTTCGTTACATAATCTCGTCATGGAATCAGATAAAGCACTTTTTAAATACATCTTGCAGGTCGATTTCAACGACATCGATGAACACGCTGCAGAAGAACACAAAGTTGCGCATCAATCATTAAGGGATTCTGGGTTAGAAACCTACCTTTCTAGCCCGTTCTTCGTGCATCCGTCGGAAGTTGAAGAGTTTCTGGGAACGGCGACTCTGACGAAGAGGACAGTCTCCGCCACCGTGAGCGGCAAGGAAGTTAACATAACGGAAGAAGTCTTCTCGGAAGCTCTCGTTTTGCCAAATACCGGGAAGGACTTCAAAACATGCTTATCGGCTGCGGAATCTAATGCTGTCCGGCTAGCCATCTCAAGTGATGACACGAATCTGGTGTCTCACTCCAGCCGGAAGAACAAACTCAAGCCAGAGTTCAGATGGCTGGTGGATATCATATCCAATCCGCTTCAGGATAAAGGAGGAAACTTCGATAACTTGACAAAGCTGAAACTACAAATGTTGATGGCGATTGTCCGCAGCGACAAGATTGACTGGGGAAGTGTTCTGTTCGAACAGTTCTGCGAAATGGTGGTGAAAATGAACGGTCGGGTTCAAGCATACACCATGCAGATTGGGAAGATCCTGCGGTTTCTTCAAGTAGAAATTGGTGAAGGTGAACCACTTGCATCCGGTAATATTTTAACCTCTAAGCACATGAGCAAGAGAACTGTTAAGACGGCAAGCCGAAAGCATCAAGGGCCAAGTCCGCAAAAGAAGCCGGACCGGCTGCACCGGTCGGTGAGAGTTCCAAACAAGTCGATCCAAAGGGAAAGGCTATACAAACAGAAGTCCTACAAAAAAGGGGAAGGGTAAAGAAATCGGAAAAGAAAAGCGTCAAGAAGCCGGAAGACTCCGAGAAAACTCTATCCTCGGAGCAATCACCAAAAAGAACTAAACTGCTACTTCAGCCGATTTCGCTCAACACTGTCTGTCCAAACGTAGCTGATTCTCCTTCATCAAGGCAAGCCGAACGCTCAGAGAGCCAAGAAACTCATTCCAAATCAAAGGAGAATCCGACTAAGGAGGTTAGTATTAAATCCGAAAACTCTAAATCTCTAACCAAAAACCTCGACGATATAATCGACGATGTGGGATTAAGAACCTTAGAGGTCATAGAGGATGTAGTCCAAACAGTTATCCATGAAACCGAAGACGATGTAACAAGTCTTCTCCAGCAATCTGATGAGGTTGGAGTAACCGGTCAGACTGAAATTCATCCGGTCGAAGAAACGGCCAACTCAGAAAACATTACTCCTCCGGCTCAAGAGGGAAACAACGAAGAAAAGGAACCATCCGGTTCGGTTGTCGACAAAGCTGTTCCAACCGAATAAAATCCTCAACTGGCTCAAGATGGGCCGACAAACCCACCAATCACACCTGAAGGTCCATCTGAGGTTAACAAAGGTAAAGAAGTTTTAATTGAAGGTTCTCCGGTGAGAGGAGAAAGTGCACTGTAAACCGGCCCTGGACAATCTGAAATTTTACCCGAAGCCGAGGTATCTATCTCAGCAGAAGAAGAAGCAATGTTCCAAACTTTCATCCGGGATATGAATAAGGAAGCTGAGGAGCTGGCCACTCCTTATCACTTATGGGTCAGGTTGCGATGTGAAACAAAGCTTTCCGACATGATCCCTGACTTCAACGGCAATGAATATTGGGAGAAACTCGTGGCACTAGAATAGGAAGCCCTCAAAGTTACAAGTACCGAGGTCATCCAAGCCGCATACGCTAAAACTCATATGATGGAAGAATACGCCAAGTTGCAAGCGGTAAATGATGCCTTGAAAAAGGCAGAAGGAGCAGAATTAACTTCGATGGAGTCAAAAATGATTGAACGGTTTCAGACAGTAAGGGATGATCTCGCACGCAATGTTGACCGGCTAGAGGCAAAATGGAGAGAAGAGTGCAAAAATCTTCTACTGCATGCCGATCAATTTCAAAGCAAACCAATCTTTAATACCGGAGAATCTTCCAAGAC
Source organism: Impatiens glandulifera (assembly GCF_907164915.1). NCBI lineage: Eukaryota > Viridiplantae > Streptophyta > Magnoliopsida > Ericales > Balsaminaceae > Impatiens > Impatiens glandulifera. The sequence continues at coordinate 36,515,316 of NC_061863.1, read as the reverse complement.
GGGAGAAAACCGGAGTAGACTTCCATCGCAGACTGATCAGACTCCGGGACTTGAGCAAATAAAGGAAGTTGTTGTTGACACAAAATTGCAACCATTCAAGCCGACCTAGTTGAAACGGTTCGGGCATCTATTCACTCTGAAATCGTCGAAACGGCTCAGACATCAATCAAGACAATGATTGACAAGTCTGTTGAAATGGCAACCGCTCCCCTGCTTGAAATGATGCAAGCTATGGCCACGCAGATTGAGGAGTTGTCTAAGCTTCAAGCGGATAAAACTCAAGAGCAGATTCGTTCAGATGCCGAAACAGCTATGAGAATTCAAGCCGAAGAAGAAGCCAAAGAACGATTAAGAAAGGAAACCGAGGACAAAGACCATGAGTTGGCAAAGCAAGTCGATAAGGAGGAAAAGGCCGCTCAACCGGAATCCACACCAACACAAGCTTCGCACTCAATGAAAACAAGGAACAAGAATAAAAGGAAGCAGATTGCAAGTTTGTTGCAACAGGTGGAACAAAGCGGTATTGAAGAGTATCAACCGGCTGGTCAGCTCGAGGAACCCCTAACTGAAGAAGAAGAAGATGTTGCACGACTCAACCCGCGGAAGAAGAAAGTAGTTGAGTCATCAACCGCATCTCCAAGTTCCGGTTCGATAGCTGCACAGTCATCTCGTCCACCCAGACTAGTAGGCGGTGCCTTCCGGTTCAACCAGCAAAATCCCGGTGTATCGAATGTATTTACCGGATGGTAAATTGACGCGGAAAGAAGAGAACAGGAATGGAAGGAGGAGGAGGACAGACTAAAGGAAAAAGAAAAGGAGGAATCATCCAATCCTTAGCTTGTCTTCTTATGAACAACTTATGTTATTTATTGATGTTTTGTTTCAGAACTAAGTCACTTTTCTTAATGTCTCAAAGTTATGATTATACTAAACATCTTTTGAAAAATCAACTTGTTTTGAAAATTTTCTTTGAAAAATATCAAAAAGGTAGAAATTGTTAAACACATTTTTCAAAACCGGCCATACATTACGAGTTTTGATTATTTATTCTAAATAATCAAAAGAGAGAAATTGATAAGAAAACTTAAGGAAGTTAATTTTCAAACCGGCCATACATTACGAGTTTTGAATATTTATTCTAAATAATCAAAAAGGAAAAATTGACAAGAAAAATTAAGTAAGTTAATTTTCAAACCGGCCATACATTACAATTTTTGAATATTTATTCTAAATAATCAAAAAGGGAGAAATTGATAGAAAAATTAAGTAAGTTAATTTTTTAAGCGGCCAAAAAACTAAACTATTATTAACTTTCATGTGCAGGAACATACCGAGTCGTATAAACCGGCTGGAGACTGCATAAACCGGCTGAAGAATATATCAAAGCAATCCGGCTCCAGATGATCAAGTCATGATCAAGAGGAACCGGCTTCAACATCTCAAATAGACCGGCTAACAAAGAAAATCTCATATTCCAGTCGGACCACATTACGAAAGAGTCAACCGTAAACTCAGAATTACAAAGATGACGTAATATGACGAAATAGACGTTTCTTGGAAAAATGTAAGAATATAAGATTCGGATCAGAAGCATGCGATAATAACAATGATGATTTGCTGATCTGAAGATCTGACTCAGACAGCCGGAAGGTGCATGTCTGACACGTGTACAAAACTGCAAGCTGGCTACGTCATCCATACCTGACCGGTATATGCATGCTTGCCAAGTGTCAGGAAGTTGAAACGTGCACGCAACAACTCTGAACCGGCATGGATTTAAACTGACCAATCCCACGGTGAGAGAAGAAGATGACCGTTGGGATCTTTTTCACTTTAAAATGAAGACGAAGCGACTTCATTTATTACGGTTCCTAAAATATCTTAAGAGAGAGAAAGAAATCTCACACGCGCTCCTAAACTATTGTTTCATTTACCGAAAGCTTTAATGTGCTGTATTATTGTATTACATCAAGAGTGAATTGGTGTAACCGGCGAGTAGCGAGTTAGGCTCGACCGACATTGTAAGTGTTGTAACTTTGAAAGTTAGTGGAGATCCTTCTCATAATCTGAGAAGAAGGGGTGACGTAGGAGGGTTTGCTCCGAACATCCATAAAAAATATTGTCTCGTGTCTTTTACTTATTTCCTGCTTATTTACTCTAAAACCGAAATACATTAACAGAAATATAATCCTACTCCTATAAACAAAACCGGTTTATACATACTCCTTAAACCGACTCCTCATAAACCTCATCCAAGTCGTGTGTGTTGTTTCAGACTGAAACAGACATTTCCGCCCTTGAACCCAATTCAAGAGTCTGTGACAGTTTGCGTAATGTTAAGAACGGTTTTAGTCTTTAACGAGACTATCACCAAATTGTGTGTTGTGTTGTTATAAGCGGTCAACCCTTCCAAAACCGGAACACCCCGGTCCTCCAAGGGCGACCCCAATTCTAACAGCTTTTTCTTCTGAAGGAGCTTCTCTGTCAAGAGGATTGAAATTTGTCTTTCTCGTCTCAAGTAGAGGAAAAAGAGCACGACCCATTACATTTGCCCCAACAAGATCCTTTCTTTTGAGTGCTTCAGTGACCTTTGTTGATTTTTCCCATTTAAGGACCCTCTTTTCCATTTACACTAATTTCTTCCATTCTTTTTCTATCTCGCCGTCGGAGATGATATTTCATCGAATTGGGAGATTAACCTGTGATTCATCCAGGTATCAAAGACTTTGATCTTATCTGCAAATTTTATTTCAACCTGTTCCATAACGAGATTGTAGATATGATTGGCCTCCAAAACTTTTTCTGGAATCTCTTCAGCAACACCTTTTCCTTTTTCTTTTCGAGGAGCTTTGGCTAGTTTAAGAGTAGACACTAGTTCTCTGAAAGTGATGCCTAAAGCATCTTTGTCTGTGTTTAATATTGAAAAAGGAGATAGAGCCTTTGGAAATGCCCCTTATGGAATCTTAATTACAATTCCCATTGCCTTCTTAATGGGTGGTTCTTCAAGAGTTTCAACAACAAGCATCGCAACATTCGACTGAATGGGAGCTTGTTTAGAAGAGACAACAACAACATTTACCTGCTCTGTTTTAGTAGTTATATTGACATTACCAGTAAAATCAGCAGTTACTGATTCATCAATGAAGGCATGCGAGATTTCCCTATTAATAAATTCACTATTTTGATCAACTAACTCAATAGTTGATCTTCCACATTGTTCCATCACAGGAACATCAGTATTTGGCATTACGGCCGGAGGAGTGGAGGATGTTACCTTTGATGACTTTTTTGCGACCTTAGACACCTTCGTCTGATCAGCAACAACATTAGATGACCTAGCCCGCTTCTTTATTGGGCTGGCTGAAGGTGAAGGCGAAAAAGACGAGATAAGGATGGCGGCGATGGGAGGATTTTATTGACTTGGCCTTTAAAGAATAGAGTCAACTGCTCCAGAGTCCCTCTTCGAAGTTTTCTTCTGGTGTTAGAGCTAGAAACAAATTCCATGACAAATGATCTATCTTTTTTAGCGCTCGTCGTGCGGTTGAAGGCAGCTTGGCGCTTGGACCGAATGATCGATTGACCACTAGTCTATTGACTGGAGGATCCATAATTCAACTCTTTGGAGATTTTCAACCTTGCTATGGAACTTTTCACAGACATATTAGTGAAAATTCGGCACGGGTTAACAGCCTTACCCTCGCCCATTTGAATTCCTAGATGCTCCATGAACTAGCCGAGTTGGACTGAAAAGCCTGCACTCTGCTTGTTCTTTGAGTACAACAACTGGCAAAGATTTGAAAACAGGGTAGACGCCCAGTTAATCGACATACCTTTGGATATCGCTGCCATGTAGTCAAATCTATCTTGGGTATATAGGTCGAACGAACCTGCCCTACCCTAAAGTGCATAAGATACAATGTCGTTTAGAAGACAGAAATGGGACTTCATGACCTTCTTCTTCCCATTTATATCGATCGAACTACCGGAGTTTGAAAAGACGATTTACATCTCTGAAATAATCTAGGAAGGGAGCGCAATGTCAAATGTATGACCCTTAAACGGCAGTTCAAAGAACTCAGCAAACATCGATTTAGAGAAGGAGATAGTTTTGCCATTCACCGTCGCCTTTATCTAGTCTTCAACCACTTCTCCCGTCTTGAAGATCTCACGCACCTCTTTCTCATAAAGAATATAGGGACTGCTGGGATACTTCTTGAGGCCAAAATACTCGATAGATCTGAACATATCCACGATGTCTTGTTGTTCGATAGAATAGACTAAATCAAAGTCTACCTGCAAAGTATTGTGAGCAAGGTAAACAGTCTTCTTGTCAGCCATCTTTGAATGTAAGAAACAAATTAGAACGGAGAAAATCAAGGTTTCTTAGAGATAAGGAATAGAGAGATTTAGGGTTTTAAGAAAATAGGAAGCATAAGAACCCCAAACACATGCATGATGTTTTTAAATAGAATTTCAACAGTTACATGTTTAACTGTCACTTTTGAAAAAGGACCATCAATTAATTTTAGACGCCTTTTCCCAAAAGCAATCATCATTAATTGAGTTTTTACCAAAATCATAGTAATTAATTGTACGATATATTAGTCATTTTCTATAAAATTGAAAGACACGTGTCTTCAAATTATTTGAATTTAGAAAATGACTGTTTTACTGTTTGAGCGGGAAAATTAGATCACAATGCATACTTAGTTGACAACTGTCCTCAATCATTCCGGAGATGAAATGTCTAATGGCACACGTAGTTAGACGTCTAACTCACTATCCACATTTTGTGCGTCTAAGATAAATAGACGTCTATTTAGACGTAGGCGTCTAATTACGCTTGAACAACACGTGTCAAACATGTGTCTGGTTAGACGTGGGCGTCTAACTACGCTTTTCTTTCAGATGTCTAACCGACGTTGGTTTTAAACAAAGACGTTTATCCACCCAGAAACAAAGACTACTTAAGTAAATACACATCTAACTACTCGTTTTATTTAAGATGACCTCATCTAAGTCCTGATTGAAACATTCGTCTGCGTACATCTGTCTGAATATATTAAACATTAAATTTCACCCTCAATTTTTGCATGTTTAAGAACAAATAAATGATTTGAGGTCCTCAAGACCCAAAAGATATTTTATGGAAGAAAAACATAGTCTATGGGAATGGCTTTGTGAATACGTGTTCCACTAGTTGATCTGTTGGAGCATAATCTCAAAAGAGTTTCCTCCATACAGCTATCCTGTGTCACCTCAGAGTCTTTTTCCTTGAAGCAAGTGACCTCTTTATCATCACTATCGTTGGATGATAAATCATCTGAGTCGCTTTAGGCCCACTTAGCTTTGCTGTCAGCTATAATGAGAGCCTTCAACTCGTTCTAGTTGTGCTTCTTCTTCTCATCTCTAACTTGAAGTGTCCTAGTTTAACATAGTTAAAACACTTTAAGTTATCCTTATAGTTGTTCTTATCATCATTGTTATTATTTGATGAGCTTGAGTTAGAATTGCTCTTCTTCATTAATTTTCCGAATTTCTTTACGAAGAGAGCCATGGCGTCGCTGCTGATCTGCTCTGCAGGAGTCTTCACTTCATTGGAAGCAAGTGGCTCCTCAGCAGTCACCAACACCTTGGTTGCAATAGCCAATGTGGAAAGTTCCTCTTCATTCATAAAGTTTATCTTAAACTCATAGGCCTTCAGATCGGGTAGAAAGTCAAAGAGATCCATCTTGTTGAGATCTTTAGACTCCCTTATCGCCATCATCTTAATATCCCACTTCATGGGCAGAGCATGCATGACTTTGATTGCAACCTTTCTGTTGCTGTAAGTGTTGCCCAAGGTGGAAAGAGTGGTGATAATCTTGTTGAATCTCCCATTAAATTCAGACATCGTTTCTCCAGGACACATCTTAATGTTATCAAACTGCTGTGTTGAAACCATGAGTTTTTTCTATTTGGTTTGCTCGTTGCCTTCACAGAGTTGAGTCAACCTCTCCTATATCTCTCTAGTAGAATTTCATGATATGATGTAGTTGAACATGTTGTCATCTATAGTTTTGTATAGAATATCTTTGGCCAAGTTGTCGAGGTTGTTCTTCCTCTTGTCTTCACTGGTCCATTCAGATCTGTCCTTCTCAATCTTTATCGGGCCTTCGGTGATGACAAATTACATGTCATCATCTATGACATCTAGATGAGCGTGGAGTCTCGCCTTCCACACGACATAGTTTTCCTTTGAAAACATGGAAACCTTGGTAGTGGCAGCCATAAACATGATTCAGATTCTTGTTGGTGCTTGAGAATAGAAAACGAGGCTCTAATACCACTTGTTAGGATCGATGTTAACAATAGACACTAGGGTCTGACTATTGGGAACAACTTATGATAAATTTTTTGATAATAATCCTATGAGGGATTAGTATATGTTTCTATTCTTCGCAAATCTTCCAAACTCTTAAAACAGATTCAAGTGCAGAACTGTTTGTTGGATTTGAAGCTTTAGACAACTAAATGCAAATGACAAAAAGTAAAGAACATAAGGAGTTTTATGAATGTTCGGAGATAAAACTCTTACGTCAACCCTTCTTCCAAAACCGGAAGGATATCCACTAAAGACTTTGAATCAGATACAACTCAGTGAGCTAGCTAACTCTTTGTTGAATAGAATACTTTCTTGTTCAACTTACAACACTGAGGTTTCTCACAAAAAAGACAATATGCAATTACAATATGATCACATTTAGACATACATTAAGATATTTTCGGGTATGTTTAAGTAGTTGTTCGTTTGTTCATAAGTGGTTCGACCATTGTCCTTGAGCTTCTATGTTAGAATATAATTGTTAAAATTTATGAAAAGTTTTAATTATGAATGGATAAAACTAAGTTCAATTAAATATATAAGTTAAACTATATATATAACTGCTAAATCATATCAATATCAAGTATATTAATTGTTATAAAAATTACAACAAGGTGTTGTAGAACAGTGGTAATCACTCCTACTTGTCACACAGGTGATCAGGTATCAAATCTAACAAGCTACAAATAATAATTGTAGTTTTGTTACTTTAGGGAATCTATACGCATCCAACTAAGCAAATACCGAAATGTCCATGTATGCGCATCCGAAATTATAAAAAACCGTAGCGCATGTGAAAGCATTATAAAAAATCGAAGTGCTTCTGAAAAACTGACCAGTTTGAGAAAATACCGAAGTCTGAAAAACCGAAGTCCAAAATACCGAATTTCTGAAAAACAGACCAGCTTGAGAAGATACTGAATTCTTGAAAAACCGATATTGTCCGGTGTCATGTTCAAGTCCGGTATTTAATAAGATCGCTCAAAATTAAGCTCTCGTGATTGGTAGTCTGGAAAAAGTAGAATTTCACCAATCTGGGATGAATAGTTTGACACAACAGCAGAGACAGACTGTCACATGCCAAGATTAATGTCAAAATCTCTGCAAAGAAAGATTTAGTACAACATGCTCCATTAAATGAATTTATCTTATCATGAACATACAAGATCAAAGAAGATCTTACAATAGGCTCTATTAAATAGATTTCTCTTATCAAGAACAGACAAGATCAAAGAAGAACTTCTCCATTGTACCATTCTGAAGCTCCACCAATTAAAAGAGGACTAGTATCATTTGAAGTCAACATGTCCGTCGTCAAAACCAATATGACCGTTACTGTGTGCTTTGGATATATAAGAAGATTAAAGGAATAATAGATGAAGTAGAGACTTGTAGAATAGAGAAGCAGAACCTTGAAGATAATCTGAGCTCTTTTGTTAATAAAAACTCTCTACAAGCTTTTGTTTCAGCATATTTTGTGTGTGTGAGAGTGTCTTTATACTGAAAATCATTGTATCAGGTCCTTAGCAAGTTGATAGAGTGTCTATCAACAAATGTTGTGTGCGAGCTTGGAGTTAAAAAACTGGCAGCAACTAAGTCATGGTTGTTCGATTGGGTTGTGTACAAGTATGTTGTATTTAACAAAATCTTCTAGTGAATACTATTCTCAAGGTTGACAAGAGTATCCTTCTCGAAGTCGACAAGAAGGGGTGATGTTGGAGAGTTTACTCTGGACTTCCATAAACATCTCTTGTATCTTGTGTTATTTACTTTCTAAATCTTCCAAATCGATTATTCGTTGCTTTAAGTTGAAACAAACTCTTCCGCACTTGAACACGGTTCAAGAGTTTCTATCATCCATAAATAGAAATCGACAATCTTCCTCTAATAGGGTTATTATCAACCAGCGTGTGTGTAAGTGTTCACCTTAGCGAGACCCCTAGTCTCCTTCGGCGATCCCGATCCTAACATTGTATTTATGGATGATGTGCACCAACGGTTGAATATTCTTTGTGGACACGTGACATGTATCTGTTGGACGATCACCTATTGTAAAAGAGTACAATAGACTCTAAGAATTTAGATCGTGGTGTTACCGAACAGATAGTGCGCCGAATATCCTCTAATCTTGTCTTGTACTGGAAATGTAGATATCCTCGTACGTGACATTCATTCATTTGATAGGATCAATTGGCTTGTCAGACTGCTAAAAGTAAGTGGAGAAGACGACTAAGTGATCGTGGTTAGACATTCCTCTTTAGACCGCGTCTAAAGGAGTTAGACGTCCTCGTCTAACTAAGAATTCCTTTAGACCGCGTCTAAAGGAGTTAGACGACCTCGTCTAGACCGCGTCTGAAGGAGTTAAACGATCTCGTCTAACTACGCTTCCCTTTAGACCGCGTCTAAATGAGTTAGACGTCCTCGTCTAACTACGCTTCCATTTAGACCGCGTCTAAAGGAGTTAAATGTCCTCGTCTAACTACGCTTCCCTTTAGATCACATCTAAAGGAGTTAGACGTTCTCGTCTAACTACGCTTCCCTTTAAACCACGTCTAAAGGACTTACACGTCCTCATCTAAAGGAGTTAGACGTACTCGTCTAACTACATTTCTCTTTAAACTCTGTCTAAAAGAGTTAGACGACCTCGTCTAACTACGTTTCTATTTAGACTACGTCTAGAAGATTTAGACATGCTCGTTTAACTACGTAAGACGTCTAGGACAACTTGCGTCAGACCGCGTCTGAAGTAGAAAAGTCTTTTAGATTTGTGCCTTCACAAACCAAATAGACAACTTATCTTGATCATAACTAAGTGTTAGAAAAATAAAGTAAATTAAATTAATAAAGAAACTAATTAAATTAATTCATGTGCAGGAAAACCAGATCCAAAACTGCTAAGTAAAAGCAACATACGGACACGGTTCTCATCCAAACACGTTCAATAGGCGTTTGCGGGTTCATTATTCCGGATACGGTTCACATCCAAAACCGTTCAATAGGCGTATGCAGTTCTCATTATTCCGGACACGGTTCTCATCCAGAACCGTTCAATAGGCATATGCGGTTCTCATTATTCTGGACATGGTTCTCATCTAGAATCGTTAAATAGGCGTATGCGGTTCTCATTATTCCGGACATGGTTCTCATCCAGAACCGCTCAATAGGTGTACATAGTTTTCATTGAAAACCGTTCAGAAGCACATGTAATCCTAATTCTCAAGAGCCGCTTACGCGTATAAAAGCGGTTGTTAAATAAAACCGGCTAGATATTTAAAGCACATATCCGGTAACTAATCAGAACAACCTTCAAAGGTCCAGAGTACTTTATTGCCATTTATATATAAGTGTGATGAAGAAACCTCGTGAGTAGATGTCTGTTAATCCAATTCAGAATTCCAAAGCATTAGAAGAAAAATCTACCTGCTAAACCAACATTGGAAATCAACATTCTAATTAATTATCTTTGGACTATTACTAATCAAGTATAGAAAAGATCAACTAAAGATCATTCTCGGGATATCCTCATCAAGATCAACCAATTACAATAAAGCAAGAGAAATATAGAGTCAATGAAGCTAAAATATTACCGTGGAGTACCTACCTATTTAAGAAGAAAAAGATTGGCAGGATGAGACACAAACGATCAACACGATTCGACCATAGATTACATAGATTTTCAAACAATCTCTCAAGCTATTTGCAATCAATTACGAGTGTTGTAATTTTATCAAGTGTATTACAATCTTACCTATTTTGTGTGAGTAGTGAGTTTTATAAGTTCATAGAATTTGTTTCTATTCAAAAGAGTGTAATTATTGAGAGGTAAAGAACGAGTAGTAAACTAGTCTCGGATCTTGAACGTGAGCATTGAAAACTGTTTGAATATTCTAAGTGAATATCCTTCTAAACGTTTGAGAAGAAGGGGAGACGTACGAGCTTTATCTACGAACATCCATAAATCTCGTGTTCTGTTCCTTCTTTACCTCATACATCTTTATCACTCTCCAATCCGTGTGTGTGTTACTTCAAGTTGAAACAAACTATTATGCACTTGAAATCGGTTTAAGAGTTTGTGACAACTTGTGAAGTATTGAGACCGATATTAACTTGTAACCGAGTTATTATAAACCGGCGTGTTGTGTAAGCGTTCGTCCTAGCGAGACCCCTAGTCTCCAGCAACAATCCCGATCCTAACAATTGATATCAGAGCAGCTAGTCTCTAATTCTCAAGCAACTAGACGCAAGTATGCCTTACAGCAAAAAATCTCCAATGCTCGAAAACGAAGAATTTGTTGATTGGAAGATTCACATGCACCTGCATCTAACCACCATGGATGATGAAATAATGTTCATCCTCTCTGATGGTCCAATAAAGATCGACAAGGGAAGAAGTGAATGGACAACGGATGACCAGAGAAGGAACAACCTGGATAATATCAGTAGGAGTGTCATTTATAAACCGAAGAAGGAACAACCGACTAAGATTAGAGAATGTTCCACCGCAAAAGAATTATGGGAGACAATCATCCAACTCCATGAAGAAAACTAGAGAACCAAATAAAATAAAATACTGGTGGCTACTCAAAAGTTTGAGAATATTAAGATGCGTCCCGGTGAGACTATGAAGGAATTTGGTGACCGTTTCACAAGTGTGGTAAATGAACTCTCACTCCTTGAAAAGAAATATGACAATAAAGAAACAATTGTCAAGGCTTTAAGATCACTCCCCAGAACTTGGGACATTAAGACCATGGTGATGAGGGAATCAAACAGTCTTGATAAGATGAAGTTGCACGACGTATTCGAAGATTTAAGAGCATATGAGTTTGAAATGAAATCCAGAAATGAAGTTGAAGCTTCAGCATCAGCCGCTACCAGGGCTTTGGTGATATCAGTGGAACCGGAAACTCCTGTACCTGTCAAATTGGCTGAACAGTTCAGCGAAGATTCTATGGCCATCCTAGCGAGGAAGTTCAGAAAGTTCATGAAGAAGAACCAATCGACCAACTCATATAACTACAACTACTCTAATGGTAATAAGGCTAATGTTCATTGTTATAATTGTGATGCTCTTGGTCATTACAGGATGGAGTGTCGGAAGCCACTAAGAGATAAAAAAACAAATGATCAGAATAAAAAAGAAGGACACTAGTCAAACAGTCAAGGCAAGGAGATCCAAAATGCCTTGATAGCCGATGATGGTGGAAGTTAGTGGGCACATACCGATTCAGACAACGATGATGAAGGAATCAACTATCTTATGGAAAATGAAGAAGATGTATTTGACTTTGTCTCTGAGGAGTTCACCCGAGAAGACCTGGTTACTGCACTCAATGACATGGTCATTGAGTATAAGAACCTGTCAAATCTCGTACCAACCCGGCTAAATTTCCAGATCAGTGAACCGAGTGAAATTCAAACTGGTGGACCGATTGAACTATGCTCTGAGAATGAGAAGCTCAAGGAGACAGTTCAATCGTTGATAGAAGAAAATGAACGAACTAAATACGTGATGGCTGCATGGAAGAGATCTGGAGATGATGTGAGTCGGATAACGAGTCATCAAAGACC